>NW_025796915.1:0-113960 GCF_021613505.1 Equus quagga | reverse complement strand
CACGCGGGCCCGCGGCGCGCGAGGCACGGGCACGAGCGCGGGGCCCCGCCCGGGCCGGGCCGCGGACGCCGCCGGGCCTTGTTTTCGTTGAAACGCCCCAAGCCTCGAGCCGCGTGCGCACGGCCCTCCCGCTGCGCCAACAGCACACCGGAGCAGCATCTCGAGGCTTGTTTTTTTTATTAAGATCAAAATATTCGTCCCACTATGAACTGGCTATTCTCTCAATAAATAACAATAACTTACGTTTTGTTCGGCAAAGGCTCACACACTCTGTCCTCCGTCGACTGATAATTTAAAACATTTTCAAAGAAAGTCTCGTTTCTACTTTTGTCCGGCAGTCATGCGCTTTGGGGGACTGAGTGTCCGTTCCTTTGGCTTGTCCCCGTCCTCTTCCCCGCTAGAGCCCCGCGAAGCCGCCCGGGAGCGCGGGGCCGGGTGGGGCAGGGGCCCGCGTGTGGAGCTGGGGGCCGGCGGAGCGCGGGAGGGGCCCTGCGCGCTCTCCACGCGGAGCGGGGCAGGTGGGGGGAGGACAGAGCGGCGGCGGCCCCGCGCAGCGAGGGAGAGGAGAGGGCAGACCTAACGCTAATAAATCCCAAATTCTGGTTTTGAAAAAATGAAAGTCCTCGGAGCTGGGCTCTCTGGTCTGGTGAAAGCAGGCTGCGTCTTGGCGCTTTTGGCTATCCTGACCGCGTCTGTCAGTCCTCTCTCTTTAAATAACAATAACAATAATTACAAAGACCAGAGAGTTTTCGGAGCTGGAATGGCTTGAGCATGGGTGAGTCTCATGCAGGGAGCATGCGAGGTCCGCGGGCTGGCGGGGAAGGGTCCCCCTCACGTCTCCACGGGACTCGGCACCATGCTGTTGGGGGTGTCCGGGAGCTGCGAGGACAGGGAGGTCACGTCGCTGCCAGAGGAGTTGCCTAGAGAGCCAGACTCGGAGAAGGATACCTGGGGTGGTGGAGACAGGAAGGAGCAGGTGAAGCCGCGCCCGAGCTGGTGCTCCCCGGCCGCGTGCTCCGAGTCGAGTGTCCTATGGGGTCGAGCCGCTGGCTGGGAGCAAGCCCTTGGGAGAAGTCAACCAGGTCCCCAAGCGCACGCAGGGATATTAGGGCGGGGGCGCGAGTTGGTTAATCCCTCCACCTCTCCTGCGAGCGCTTTAATCCAGGGAGGCCTGGTTTAGAGCGAATTATGGGCTGAGAATGGTTGCAGCTCCCCCTACCACCCACCCACCCCCGCCTAGCGCTGTCCCCAGCCCCTCAGTCCATGGAAAGCCCCCCATTCCCACCGTGGTTTAGTAGCTAAATCCCACCTCCCCCGAAGCCCTGAGGTCGCGCCGGTAGGGCTGAGCCTCACCAGCTGCTGGAAGGCGGGTTGGTCCAGGTCACTCTGGAGGGCGAACTCGCTGAGAGCTTTCCACGGCGGCTGGTACGTCTGCACCTCGACTGCGCTGCCTTGCACGGCGCTCTCATGGCGGATGGGGCTGCCCGCCACCAGGGGCGTCCCGGTCAGTCCCTGGAGACTCTGCGGGACAAGTAGAAAGGGGGATGGGGGGCGCTCGAGTAGGTCCTGGCGTTTCTCAACACCTTTGAGACTTGGGCCCCAGGCACTGGCGCATTATTTGGGGCCTGAAGCGGTCTAGCGGAGGCGGACACTCGACCGCACCCGAGTAAGCCCTCCTTTACCGGGAATACCCTGAAGCCCGAAAACCCGCCACCTTAGGCCAGGCCAGCCTCAGTACTGGGAGCCAACAGGGCAAGGAAACACGAGACATGCCTTCCCAATCCGTCTCTAGGCATGCAGAGGAAAAGTGTTCAAACCGAGTCATGCCAAGAGAAGGACACAACCCGCCCCGACTTGCGGGCGCTGCACAACTATGCTGCCTTGGGCTGCGAGCTGCGCACAGGACCACGAACTCAGGTGCGTCGCTGGGTCAATGAGAAGAGCCTACCTCAGATACAGTAATTAAGGAGACTTAAACCCCAAGGTAAGCCTTGCTCTGAAAGCCCAAACACACGCTCTTTGGAAAATCCAGTTGCCCCTGGATCTCCCCAGAGCCCACCCAGAAAAGGGCACGCAGATGCCGCGGGGCGCACCCGAGGCTCCACCCGACCAGCTCCTCCGGCACCTGGTCCCTCACCGTCTTGTCGTTATGCTGCTGCTGCTGCAGCTGTTTCATGAGGATGGATTTCTTCTTGTCCTTGCAACGCTTGTTCTGGAACCAAACGCGGATGACCCGCGGGCTCAGGCCAGTCATCTCCACCAGCTGCTCCTTCATGAGTGCGTCCGGCCGCGGGTTGGCAGCATAGCACGTCCGCAGAGTGTGCAGCTGCTTCTCGTTGAGCACGGTCCGCACGCGGGTCGTCTTCTCCGTCTGCTTGTGCACGTGCGGGCGCAGCGAAGCCTGCCGGCCCGCCCCGGGATCTGCGATGACAGGGGGTCGAGACACGGTGAGCCAGGGGCCGCCACCCGCCCGCCCAGTGCCCCGCCCCGCGGCGGCCGAGCCCTCCGAGGCCCGATTTCGTTTCTCTTTTATTCCGTTTATTTCGTTTTATTGTTCTTTTCCCTTTCCATCTGTTCGCCCTACCCGGAGGAAGGTGTGCGTTCTCGTCCCTCCCTTGTCCCCCAACTGTCCCCGCAGCGATCTCCCTGAAGCGCAAGCGGAGCGTGGGAGTTCCGCGCTGGGCCCCTGCGGGACAGGAGCGGCCGCTCGGGGCTGAGCCTCCTCCACTTACTGGGCGCTAGGAACGCCCGCGTGGGCGCCGCAGGACGAGGGAAGCCCTCCGGAAGAAGTCGGAGTTTCAGAGGAAGAGGAAGGAGGCGCGCCCCGGACTCTGGAGGGGGAAGGGGGTCGACGCGGACCCGGAGCGCCGCTCTGCTTCGGGATGGGGGGCTTGTCTCACGCTCCCGGGGGCCCGCGAGAGCCCTTCCCCCTTGTTCAGAGGCCACTCGGACAAGGCCGCGCCATGTGTCGCAAAGACCCAGCCCGGGGCGCGGATGGGCCCCAGGGACCGGAACGGTTCTTCCCTGCCAGCCCTCGGGCCTCCTCCCTCAAGGCTCCAGGATTTTTGGCGCTGCGGCCTGTCCGCCCTCCCAGCCCGCGCGCAGCCGCTAGCACTCTCCTCGCTTGGCCTTAGGTTCTATCAACCCCGGGTAAATAGAGCCTGATTCCCGCGGTCCTCAGCCTGCAACAAACAAAAGGGTGCCCCTCCGAGGTCGGAGAACTGGGTGCAGTCAACACCAGCTTCATCCTGTTTCACAGCCCCTTCCTAACCAGGTCTACATACCCACGGATGAACGCCGCACTGTGTGAATTTATATTCCCCTTCCAGGCATTTCTAGGTCTAGATAAATATTTACAAATAGACCATCCAGCCCAATTCCCTCATTCTATAGGGGAGGAAACAGAACCAGAAAGGGCAGGAGCACTACAAGACCACATAGCACCCAGAGGCTCAGCTTGGTCTAGAGGTTGGTGCTTCACGTCCGCGGCTGCCTGGCCTGGGACGCCGTCCCCACTCCCTAACCACACAGTCAGACCCCATGTTTGAGCAGCTCCTGATTAAGACCCAGAGCATCCCCTGAGGTGTTTCCTCTGATGCCCGAGTCGCCGGGCCTCCGCCCCCTCCCTACTGAGAAGCGTTCGGCTAAGTTATTCATCAAACTGGGCCTCAAAACACAAACACAGACACCCGCTCTTTGTTGGGTGGTTGGCTTTCAGGAGCCGTCTTCAGCGGGGAGATCCCGGCTGGCTGAGCCCAGGCCTAGCTCTAGGATGGGAGCTGTATTCCTGATACACGTACCCCCAGGCAAACCTATCTTTCCTCTCTGGCAGTAACACATCTTGCTTGAAATTCCCAGTGCAAGTTCCCCAGACAGGCACCACTTCAGATTCCCCGTTGTCATTCACCCTCCTGCTCCTAGTACTGTGTCCCACGTATTCCTGACCACGGCGAACACAATTCTCCACACTTCCCTCACTCTCAGACACTCAGACACAATCCTGGCTCACGTTGACCCACAGTTTTTCCCCTGGCACACACGCTCTCAGCCGTGTTCCCAGCACACAGTTCTGCACTCACACAGAAACATACAATCCTGACAAACCGAACCGCACACGAGTGACAACTTTTCGTCGGAGCACAAGCCTCCTGCACACACGCGCGCGCACACACTCACACCGGCGCGCGCGGCTTACCTGGGAGATGCAGGCCGCGGGCGCCGGGAAGCGGGCCGGGGCTGCGCGGGCTGCCGGCCGCGGCGCGCTCGAGCAGGAGGCCGTGGTCGGCGCGGCAGAGCAGCTCGTGCTCCCGGAGCGAGAACTCGTCGCCCGGCAGCAGCTGGCGGCTGCACACAGAGCAGCGGAAGCACTCAATGTGGTACACGCTGTCCCGAGCCCTCATCACCAGATCGCTGCTGCTGAAGCCCACCTGGCACTTGGCGCACTTGATGCCGAACAGCCTACGGGCCCAAGGCGGGCGGTGTCAGCGCGGGCCTGCGGCCGGCCTCGCCACCTGAGCCAGTCGGCTCGGGGCACGCGCGCCCAGGACGCTTTGTGGCCCAGGGGAGGCTGCGGGGAGCGGCCCTCGGGGAGTTCCCGGGCCCCGAGGCGCGCGGCGGCACGCGGTCGGGGTGGGGGCGGCCTTCCCCGACCCGGGCGCGCCGCCGGGCCGCCATCCCCGAGCCCCGGCTCCCGCGGGCCTCACCTGACGTAGTCCCGCTTGCAGTAGGTCTTCCCGTCTCTCACGAAGCACGTGCACGTCTCGTCCAGGTACTGGCTGCACTCGGCGCACTTGAGGCAGGCGGCGTGCCACTCGAGGTCGGGCGACACTCGCAGGATAAACTGGTCGTGGATCTGACTCCCGCAGCCCACGCACATGGCGGTCCCGGGCTTCTCTGCCGGAGAAGGACGCGGGGCCCGCGTCAGGCCTGGCTGCCCGTACCCAGGTCGGCCTCGGCCGCTCCAGCCCCAGCCCAACCCAATCGCTCTCTCGCTCTCTTTCAAGAATCGCGACAGGGGAAAGGCAGTGGGCTTTCTAAAGACCGGACAATTGGAAACGAAAACACAAAATCTTCCGAATTTGTAAAGGCTTTTTGTCCCCCACCCCTAAAAAAATTCTTTTCGCTATTAGATTCATTTGGACACAGTGGCTTTATCGACGTATCTTTTAACTAAAAGCTAACACGTAGGTGAGAAAAAAGAGTAAATAGACATTTAAGCACTGCGGACGCCACCGCATCCATACTGAACGGTGATGTGCCGGCATTTCCGTCCATACACCCCGCTGCCAGCGGCTCCCTCCTATCCCAACACAGACACATCAGCTTTTAGCGGCATCTCTGCTCATCCTCTCCGACATTTCTTAGCTTAACTATCCGAGATCAAGCTAAAGAAATCGTACTTATTTGAAAGACCAAAAGACAAGCAAGTAAACCAAAAAAAACCCCACATCCCTAAATCAAACCTAATTGCCTTAGCGCAAAACAGGAGGTTTCACATCCTGAGGTCAGCCTAGCAGGCTTGAGAAAGAGTGTTTAATTATCAATTAAACAACAGGATTCCAAAGGATAAGCGGTCCCGTAGGAGAAATGCATTCGTTTTGTTTTCTCTCTCATTATCCTGTCAAACAGAAGCCACTTGTAGAATCCGCTAAACATTCTTCTGCATTAGAAATATTGCATATTAAACACACACACACCCACACAGAGAAAGAC
The DNA here is from genome assembly GCF_021613505.1 of Equus quagga. NCBI lineage: Eukaryota > Metazoa > Chordata > Mammalia > Perissodactyla > Equidae > Equus > Equus quagga. The sequence goes on along the minus strand of NW_025796915.1, from coordinate 108,248 downwards.
TTACTCTTGGAATGATCCCCCATAGCACCCAGAAAAGGATAATGAAAAATAATATCCACCATGCAGAAAAAAGATGTGCGCAAAGTGTGCGGCCAGGGGCAGAAGGACCAGGGTCGCGCGCCCAGCCTCGGCTCTTTACTAACTCCTCCTGCCCCGCGGAGTTGAAGGAGCGATTCCGCACCGGCCCGCACGCAGCATGACGTCAGCACGCATTCGCCCGGGGCCTGGGCTGGGGGCGGGACCTGTGGCGTCACGAAGCTTCTCCCGAACAGCGGGGGATGCGGGGGAGGTGGTGGGGACCTGGGGGCTGACGCGCGGGGTGGGTTGGGTGGAAGGCGGGGGCGACGGGGGATTGGCTGGAAGGAAAAGGGCAAACCCTGATTGGCCCGGAGTGAACAATGGAGTGCAGGCCCCCTCCCCTGAAATCTACAAGAATCCTCTATCTGGCCCGGGGTCGGACAATCCTGGTTGGCCCTTGCGACGTCGCTGAGCTGTCTCCGGGGCCGCTGCAGCTTTGAGCTTTCTCTTGGAATTGCGGGCTGGTGTCCCCAGGCGCGCCCAAGCGGGGTGATGGATACCTGGGGAGTGCAGGGGTGCCTCTGTTTTAAAAATTGCCTTCTTTTATAAATAAAAAGATTAAAAATCCACTCTCTTGGGACCAGAGCTGGGGGAAAGGGGGGGTCCAAGGGACATGACATCGCCGTCCAGTCAGTCACCTTTCTCCTCTCGCACGCCTTTGTTCTCAGGGTCCAAGCTAGAGAGAGAGGAGAGGAAACGACCACTGTGGGGTTGGATAAACTGTTTTTAGTCTTCCCCACCCGCTGGCCCGTGGAAAACTTCTCCAAGTTGGAGCATTAGCTGGCTAGCGCCAGGACGCAGAATCCGAAGACGCTCACCGATCCTGATTCGAGGCTTGACTTGAATTTTTTTGGGGGGGGGGGGGGGGGGGTTTTTTAAAAAGACCTCCTTCCATTCTTTCTCCACCCGAATAGCACAGCTCCTTCTAGGAACAATGCTAGGGTTGAATTTGTGTCCCACTTCCAGAGTAAACGATTTGTATAAACTCTTCTGTTTCGTTTCACAAACCAACTGCAACGCAAATAATCAGAAACAAATGTGGCACACAGGGTAATTTATTATCTGTGCAGCGGCTTGTCGGTCCTTAGAAAACCCGCGACTTCTGAGCAGAGTCTAGGCATTTCTTTCTTTCAAAGAAATCGCTTTGGGTTTTGTGCGAAAGGGTTCAAAGACTGGCCTATGAATTATAAATAACACTTATCCGTTCATAGTGGCTGTTGTTTTACCATTAAAAGATGTACCAAGAACTTGGTGCGCGCCTGGGTGGGGCTCCGGTGAGCGCCTGCGGATAAAATGTCTCCACCGGTAATCCCAGACCGGGGCCCAGGTCTCCGAGGGCCGGTCGGCCTGAGGGCGCGGTCAGACGCGGCAGCCCTTCTGCTAACAATCTGAGGCTGCTTGGCCTCAAGCTCTGGGCGGCTGGGCGGGAAATGAGTGCAGCCAAGGCTGCAGGGAACGGCGTTGCGGAGAGCTGGGGCTAGGCCCTCAGTGCACACCAAAATCACTACCCGGTCCCTTCGGTCTACTGAGGCTTTTGACCACCGCTACCACCTTTGGAATGTCTGTCTAGTCTTCTCACCGGTCCGGTTCCTCAGCACAGCATACCAACCGCTCTACCAACAGGCCATTTCTTGAGTCTTTGGCCATTAGCGTCCCAAACAGCGCTCATCCTGAATGTGTGTGGAGCAGGGCCACGGTAGAGAGAATGCTTCGTTTGAATGAGTGTGTCTGTGTAAATAAATGAGGTTGAGGAGCGAGGGGGCGGGGCATCTGTGCGTGTGTCTGTGCCAAGCGGCTTTGTGACCTCAGATATTGTATTTTACTTCCCTGTCCCTCAGTTTCCTCATCTGCAAAATGGGGGATAAAAATAGTAGCTACCTCTACTATTGTAAGAATTAAACTATTCTCTGAAAAAGGCCTAGAACAATACCTGGCACATAGAAAGTGCGCAAGCTGTGTCACCTATGATAATTATCATTCTGGCTGTATCTTAGTGTTGGGACCCTCTGTGTATGTTGCGCCTTTCCTGTGTGCCGTGCCTGCGAGTGTCTGGGGCTGGATGGGAGGTCTAAGTGTATCTGTGTGTGTGTCATCTGATGATTTCTTTGTGTATTTCCAGGTGTGCGTGCTCTGTGTGTGTCTGCTGTGGGGATGGAGGATCAGAAAGTGTGGTCTGAGTGTGGAGTTTGTGTACAGGTGATGTCTGTGTACCTGGGTAGAGTCTTGGAATGGGCAGCATGTGATAAGTAGGCGCTCCTCCTGTTGAGCAAGAAGGTGCACCTGGCACATAGGCCTCCCCCTCAGGCCACCCTGGGCCTGGTCTGATTTCCTGTACCCAGCCAGGAGCAAGCAAATTAATAACTTAGGGGTGCAGGCGGCCAGGAGGGGGTGACTCCAGCCAGCCTATTTAACCCTCTCCTGCCAAGAGGAGAAACTCCTCCTTATTGCCCAGAAAAAACCAATCCTTTGAGACTGTATTACAGAGGATGGGAGAGATGGTCACCTCTCCAGGGATGCCAGGAAGCCCCAGCTCAAGAATTAATATTTGTTCAGCCCCGACCATGTGCAAAGCCCCTACTGTTAGCCTATTGGGTCTTTACAACGTTGTAAGGTGCATAGTGTTAGACTCATTCAATCCCTGAGGAAACTGAGGCTTAGACAGGTGACGTGATTGCCTCTGGTCACAAGGTCAGTCAGAGCTGGTGGTCAAAGCCAGTTCTGCCTGGCTCCATCTCCCTTTTGTCTTTCGCAGTGCCATTGAAGATCCACATGGGTGTGGTTCCACCACTCACCCCCTACACCTCCCTGGAGCTGTAAAACCAGAGACCCATTTCAAGATCCCTCCATGTGGGTCTCCTGGATCACAGCCACCCCTGGGAGACCTGCCCTAAGGTGGGAGAAGAGAAAACCTCACCCCCTAGCACAGCTACAGGTGCTGTTGATCTGGCCCTGTGCTGGTTCTCTGCCTCCTGGCCATTCCCAGGGTCCCTTGCTGGGGGACACAGGGGTCACACTGCTCTCTGCTTCCAAGGGTCCCAGGCTGCAGTACACGGAAGACTTGGATGCCTCCTTTCCTGGGTCTGAGAGCATTCTCTACCCTTACTGGGAATGGCAGCTTGAGCTCCATAGCTCTGCATTATCCCATAGAACTAGCCTGGCTATGACCCTTCTCCTAGGAAGATTTCAGAAGCACAGAGAAGTCTCCTTGGATTCCTTCTCCCTAAATCTCCCCCACCACATCACTGCTGCTTAAAACTCTGCTCACAACTCCCCTAAAAGATAGGCTTACTGTGCAAAGATCCTTGAGAAAGAATAGAAGAACAGGTGGTCATTCACACTCCAGTGACAGCAGCTCCTATTCTGGGAACAAGACCTGAGAGAAAGAACAGGAAATCATGAGACCTGGCGGCCTGGGGCTGGGAGGGGATCACTAAAGCAGGCCAGGTCACCAGAAACAAACCAGCCTTTACTATTTTACCATTTTGCTTAGTCAGTCCTTCCATCCTTCCTTTTTTTCTTCTTTCCTTCTAGAACTCTAGAACCAGAAAACTGGAAGAGCCTTTGGAGACTTTCTCTTCCAGGCCCTTGTTTGACAGAGAAGAAACTGCAGCCCAAAGAAGTGGTCATCATCTCCCTGCCTGCTCGTGCAAGCACAGATCCCTGCTTGGGGGGCCCAGACAGCTGCTACAGGCCCACGCGTGCACAGGTACACACATGCACACACATACTCGACTTCCCCACTAACTGCCTTCCCATTCCTACCCACTTGGGAGAACCCCTCCTGCATGGAGATGTTTTGTCTCCTATTTTTCATGGAATCACATGTATGGGGAGGAATGCTGGGCCCCACTTATATCTTCAGTATCATACTGGCTAACATACTGACTCTCACTTGGGGCCATCTTCACACACATGACTGCCCTTATCCTCACAACAATGCCAGGAAGGAGTTGCTATTGTTAAAATGATCCCTAGTTCATGGATAAGAAAGCTGAGGCATGGAGAGATTAAGTAATTTGTCCCAAGTTACATAGCTAGTGGAGCCAGGATTTGAACCAGGCTTTTTGCCTCCAAAGCCTGCTTATGGAATCATTACATGCCCTTGCCTCCCAATCAGTCACAAAAGGGGTACCACAGATGCAATGCCCACCCAACACAGATGGAGCTGTTGCCAGAGGTAGGAGCATTAATCCTCAACATAAGTATCAGAAAGGAAACTGATGCCCATGGACCTCTCACCCAGCATGTAAGTGACAAAGAAGGAGCCAGAAGCCAGGTCCCCTGACCCAGACCAGGTCTCTTCCTGCTGGAGTCCTTGGGGGTGGAATTCTGCCATTACCCACCTGAGGACCAGTCCTCTCCTCTGGCTCCTGCCTCCGTCCTCCTCCCGCCCCATGCCTGTAGGACTCTACTTTTTTCCAAAGGCAATTAGAGATGTTGTGTAGAACAGGCCAGAAAGGGCCTCAGTGTTCACATCATCACCTGCCATAGGCTCCTGAGAGCTCAATTTGGGGGTAGGAGCTGGGTACCATGTTTCAGAGAAAGCAGCTAAGGCATTGGAAGAGAGAGAAACTTGGCAAGTCAGGCTCAGATGCCAGGCCTCCTGATATCCAAGCCCCTGCTCTCTCCTGAGGCTCCCTTGCCTGCCCCCCACCTGACTCCCTTTGAGCAAACAGATACCCAATGGCACTGCTGGGTCCCTGTCCCTCCTTCCCGAGCCCCTTTCTCTCTCCCTAACATTCACTGTGCACTTGCAAACTTTCTCTACTTGACAAACTCTAGCCAGGCTCATCTGAGCCCTCTTCTTAACTAGGCCTCAACCTTGGCCCATGGTAAGGCCCTGGGCTAAGCAATCATAAAAGGTCTCATCTCAAGGTCCCAACAACTCCCTGAGCAGGATGGGCTACATAACTTGCAGATACTAGTGCAAAATGAAAAAGTGGGGCCCCTTGCTCAAATGTTATTAAGAATTTCAAGACAGTGATGGCAGAGCATTAAACCAAGTGTAGGGTGCTTCTAAAGCTCAGGGCCTGCAGATTGCACAGGCTGCATGCCCATGAAGCCTGCCTTGCCTCTGAGGCATTGACTTCAGAAATGAATAAATCAGTAACCTTCACCAGTTAGTACGAGTAGTAAAAGGTGGGACTGAGACTCAAACCCACTAGTCCATGAGACTGGCTATGGACTTGTGCTACGTGAGTCCGTCCAGATGGGAATGGTCTTGTTTGTTTATTTATTACTTTGTTTCTAGTAGCCATGTGCCAACGTCGTTCTGTATTAAGAAACCCACAGTCTATAGCACACTTGTCCTTGGGGGATCAATAGGATCACTAAGAAGGATGAGAAAAATGAACACTTTTAAAAAAACATGGGAGCCTTTTTTTCCAAATCACACCCTGAAGGTAGCTGCAGGGATAACCCTTCAAGCCTAGATCTTGGGAGGGGAGGGGGCCATGGGAAGGAGCTGTGCCTCATTGCTTTCAGAACGCTTGCATTTTTCCTATCTTTCCAGAAGGGGGCACCCCAGCTGGCTCAGCGTGGCCTGGGAGTGGTTCTAAGCAGTCTGGCCCAGGGTGTTCCTGCCTGGCTTCTGCCAGTCTGTAGCTTCACAGGGCATACCTTCTAGTGTTCAGTTTTCTTCTAGAACTGTCACTTCCCTTGCCGAGATGCAGTTAATGGGCAAAATGAGAAAGAAAGGGAGGGAAGGAAAGGAGGAGAGAATGAGCTCCAAAGGGAATAGATTCACCAAACCAGGATTGGATGGTTGTTTTGCAGAGAGGTCAGCCTCTTGCCAAATGGGCCAGCCTTCAGGCTGGGGCCCTGGATGGACAGGGTGCCCTCCACTGAAACAGGCAGAGCAGTGGGGAAGAAAAGAGGATGGATGATGGCAGGTGACAAAGATTCTCTACTTGACAAACTCTAGCCAGGCTCATCTGAGCCCTCTTCTTAACTAGGCCTCAACCTTGGCCCATGAAGACTTTAGCAAAACACTGACATAGTTTCTAACAGCTCAGGACCACATCCCTAGGATGACCCTTGCCCCTCGTAAAATGCCTCCCTGGGAAAACTGAAGGCTGCCAAAATAATTTACTACTTGTTCCAGCCAATTACCTGAAGATAGGACCCCTGTCTCCCAGCCTCTGTGGGAACGTAGGAGCCTGCCTTGGATCAGCACCAGTTAGCAAACTCAGATGGGTTTCTCATGGACCAATCCCTACTTCCTGCTTTTTGTAATTTTCATTTCCCTGACTCTACTGAGCCCCTGCTCATCCTCCTCCCTATTCCTTTATTCTCCCTTTAAAAGGCTGGGTCACCTCCGTACAAACTGAAGTTGAGTTCAGTTCATGCTGGTCTCTTTTCCCTGTTGCAGAAGTGTATTACTGATTGACATCTGTCCTTGCCACTTTACCTAGTGTCCAGCTTTGTTTACCTTTGACTTAGGGTCAGCACTCTGAAGAGTGCTACAATAGAGCCATGATCTAGGGCTGTCACAGGAACACAAAGGAGGGGGTACAGACTGGGATGGTTGGAAAGGCTTCCTGGAGCCTAAGGCATTTCACCTGTGCCCTTTAGGATGACTATGATTCTTTTAGGCAGAAAAGGAGCAGGAAAGTCTGCTTGGAAGAGGGAACGTCCTCGCAGACAGGAGGAGGAGATGTGTGAGTCAAGGGATTTTTGGGGAAAATGTGAGCAGCTGGGAGAGGCTTGAGGCAGGAATGAATATGGGCAGTGGCACAAGCAAAGCCAAAGAGACAGGGAAGACCCCATAGCCACCCAAGGCAGGTCCATGCAGATGGACTGTCATGGAGGAGACAGTATGAGCAAAACACTGAAAGGGAAGTTGCCTGCCTCTGGTGCCAGGATGAGGATTCTGAGGGAATTCTCTCAGCAAAGGGGACACTCTGTGATCCTGCTGTTGTGCTGAAGAGATTCACATGGGAAAATGGCATGGACATGGCATTGTGCTGTAGAAAGATTGGCACAGGGATGAGCGCAGTGAGGCAAGAGGTCACAAGGATGTGAGTCAGAGCATGGAGGAAGGGCAAAGGAAGAAGATGTGTATGTGGTCTTCATGGCCTGCTCCTCTCTCCCCCCTAGAAATGGGCAGGTCAGGAGGAAGGCTGGTTTGGAGGAGGGGGTGGATGATGATAGGTTACTCTCAGCCATTGACATGGGGTGAAGGGAAGAATTTCTATTTGTAATCCCGAGGAAAGAGGAAGAGAATAGCATTCACTTATAACTTACTTGTTAAAGATATTGAAAAACCCATCTGTGTTGAGATACAGACACCAGTATTGTAGGGAATAATCCTACTTTGTGACTTGCATTCTCCTGGTGTGGAAGTGACTTCAGGTTTTTTTCTGCTGTGCAACAGAACTCTAGGGACCACGAGTCAGGGAACGTGGGTGAGGAATCAGAATTGCCAGGACTCGTGTGGTCCTAGCATTTCCCTTTAGCAGTATTTCTAGATTCACATGAGAGGAACTGTCAGCTGTGAGAGTTCAGTTTGACTTGAATGTTAATGATGCCTCTTTTTTAACTTATTTTTCCAGCAGGAAAACTGAATATTGTAATACGCTCCTCCATCCTATACAGATGTGTGTGGGTTGAGGTTTTGCAGACTTTGGGGGCTGATTACAGACCCTTTATTAATCATACATGATTGTCTTTATGATAGTAAAACACATGGAAAATGATTTCTCATATACCATCAAATGTGAGAATGCCTCCTCATAAAGTTATTGTCATAATCTTCTAAAGGCTTTGAAGGATATCTTTTATTCCTTCCAACACACATTCATAAGAGGCTAAATATGTGTGTGTTTTTCTCATAACAAGGACCAGGGACTCATGTCCTGTTTAGTCTATTCCTCACCTTGCAACAAAATAGAATATATAAAATGACACCAAATGTTTGGCTCTAGTCAAAGCCGTCAAGCAACAATTTTTTCAAAAGAACCTACAGAGGATCTTCTTTGGCTGGAAAACATCTTCTGGAGGCTAGAATGACCAGCAAATTCCAAAAATAGATAATAAATGAGATAATAGAATCTGGGTTGTCACCTCTTGTCCAATGGGATTATCCAATGTCTAATCATGGACAGATTGTGATTAATGTGATTGCAAATGGGGCCTTAATCCGATTCCAGAGGGAATCTAGTCAGATTTTCATCTGCTCGGAATGTGTAATTGGTTTGGAGGCAGCAGAAAAGCAGCTTGTACCAGATTTTGCCACATCACTGTGATGAGGTCTATTTTGATCAGCTTGAGTTATAGACAATATATATTATTTATAGCCTCTTTAGACATGCCTTACACTTGTAAAGACCTTCAGAACAAAATAATAACACTTCTCTTGCTGTTGTAGAAATCTCACTCAGCTGAATCCCAGCACCCACAGCCCATAAAAAGCAACGGAGACAAGAGATTAAAGGCTGGTATGTTCACCATCAAGTACTGATTGAACATTACAAGGGGCATAACGGTGAACCAGGCCCAGCAGAGGAGGCCAACTGAGGCATAAAGAATGCCCTGGCTCCAAAGGGCTTCACTCTAGATGGGAAGGTGGACCCAGATTCAGGAGAGTACAGGCAGCTACAGAAGGCGATATGTGGTGAGGCCCGGACAAGCCAAGCATGGAGAATTTCCCATGAGCTAGACAGGGTTCATGAAGGAAGTGGGATTTGAGCTGGGTCTTTAAGGGTGAGAAAGCTTCAAATGTGGCCTGTGCATGAGGTGGGAGAGTGCAGGGGGCAAAGGCTGGAATGCACACATGCACTGGGCACAAGGAAGGATGGCCTGGGTAGAGCTGAGGGGAAGGGAAGGCGCTGTCATTTATTGAGCAGTCACTATGTGCTGGGAACTGGCTGGTACTTCATATATCTCATTCAATCCTCATGTATCAGTAGGGGGCTTTGGGCTAATAGAAAGACCAGCTAAAAGTGGTGTAAACAGAAAATGAGCTGGCATAAACAACAAGCACAGAGGTATGGCAGACCCTAGAGTTAGATGACCCAGGGGTTCAAAGATTGTCATCAGCAGGTTCTTTCTGTTTCTCTGTTCTACCATCCACAGACTCAGCTTCATTCTAAGGATGGTCCTGATGGTCACACAATGGCTGCCAAAATACTTGGGACCATATGCCTCCTTGTCTGTGACCGTAGGAGAAGCTGGCTTCCTGGGGCTCCTACCAAAGAACAAGGAAGCTTCTTTCCAGAACCCCCTAGAAAAACTCTTTTCTGTTTCATTGGCCCAACTTGGCTTAGATCTGCCCATTCCTGAACGAATTACTGGCCGGGAATTTGGGGTTCCCTTATTGGCTTAGACTAGTCAGCACAGGCTCATACACCCCACGAGTGGGGTAATAATAAACGTTTAAGAACTGGTTCTCTAGGAGACAAATCTTATACATATATATATATACAGACACACACAAACAAATATATGTTTATTATAAATTTTACTGATAAAAAGGAAATACAGCTAACAATTTACAAATAATAATAAAATATGCAATACTCTGTATTGAGAATTCCACACAGCCAATTGGTTCTCACAGAATTCTTTCATTGATTTTTGCCAAACTCTTGCTTACTTATGGTTACATAAGTAAGTGAATAAATAAATCTCTTTCCTATAATCTAGCAATAAACATTTATGAAAATATACTAGACTTAGTATATTTTAAACAACAATATATAAAACCCTGTTGTTAATTCAACAAGAAATATGTAAGGTCTGTATGAAGAGAACTATCTTGACTAGGGCTGTGTAAAAGAAAACAAATAGAGTGCCAAAACATGTTCTGGACTGGAATTATAGGACGGCAATTCTCCCCAATTAATCTATAAATCTGTAAGTCTATGTATGTAACTTGGTATAGCACAAATATACTTAAATTGACAATAGAATTTGACATAATAATTCTAAAGATAAAATGAAAGAAGAAATATGTGGGGAAAGGTTATAAAAGAAGAGAAATGAGGGACAACTTTCCCTACTAGATATTCAAACGCATTATAAAGTTCTAATAATGAAAACAGTTTTATACTAAAGCAGAACTTGACAGATTTAATGTAACAGATTGAAAAAGCCAAAATTAGACTTTTCATTTGATATAAATTTAAAGGAAAGCAAGTGATTATTCAGTAGACATTATTGGTAAATTTGAAAACAAAGTTGGGTTTCTCTGCACCACACCATTTACCAAAACTTTCTTCAGATAGATTAAAGATTTAAATGTATGTAATAATAAAACCACAAAGATATTAGACAAAAATATATGTGACGGGGCCGGCCCAGTGGCGCAGCAGTTAAGTTCGCATGTTCTACTTCAGTGGCCCAGGGTTCGCCAGTTCAGATCCCTGGTGTGGACATGGCACCACTTGTCAAGCCATGCTGTGGCAGGCATTCCACATATAAAGTAGAGGAAGATGGGCACGGATGTTAGCTCGGGGCCAGCCTTCCTCAGCAAAAAGGGGAGGATTGGCAGCAGGGCTAATCTTCCTCAAAAAAAGTTATATATATATATGTATATATGTATGTGACCATTCCTATAACCTAGGGATGCAGATGGGCCTTGCAAGTGGCACAACAAAGGTAGACTGCAGATGGGAGAGACCACCGGATCTGACCACATAAACATGAAATGGCTGTTTATGAGGTATGATAGACACAGAAGTTGATACTCTTACCAAAAAAACCCATAATGTACTAAGAACTTTAATAAGAAAATGATGAATGCTAACAGAAAAATGGACTGGAAAGCAAAAAAAAAAAAAAAAAAAACATGATCGATAACACGTGGAAAGCTTGTAGCCTTTTTAGTTGCCTTAGCACACAACTCAGTGGCTTAAGACAATACCCATTACCATCTCACGGTTTCTGTAATGCAGAATTATGGTCATGTCTTAATGAGATTCTCTGCTTAGGTCTTATAAGACTGAAATCAAGGTGTTGGCCAGGCTGCACTCTCATATGAGGCTTGACTAGGGAAGGATAAGCTTCCAAGCTCCCAGATTGGTGGTGGAATTCAGTTACTTGCAGCTTCATTTCAAAACAGTTTGCTTCTTCATAGCCAGCAACAGAGACAGTTTCTGCTACTTTAGTCTCTAACTTCAGGGAGCCCTTTTAAAGGGGTCACCTAATTAGGTAAGGCTCACCTAGGATAATCTCCTTTTTGATTAACTCAAAATCAGCTGATTAGGGACTTTACTTACATCTGCAAAATCCTTTCACTTTTGCCATATTCTTTTCATTAGAAACAAGTCACAGGCATTCAAGGGGAGGGGATTATGCAAGGGTTTGGATTTTTGGAGGTTACCTTTGGATGTGTCCAACACATTAGTAGTCAAAGAAGAGCAAATTAAAGTGTCATGAATTGCCAGTTTTGTCTCTCACACTGGCAAAAATTTTTTTTAAAAAAGAAAGAAAAACCTGAAAATTCCCAGCGTTGGCTAGGTCTGGGAAACTGGCCCTCTCATAGCCTGTTGGAAGGAGTGTGAAGGGAAGTACAATGATCTGAAATGCAGTTTGGCAAAATGTGTCAAAGGCTTAGTGCTGTGTAATCTCTTTGACTCAGCAAACCTTCTGCTAGAAATTATTCTGTGGACATGCTTATGGATAATGTACATAAAGATTTAATCAGGAAGTTTTACTCTGCAGCTTTATTTATAATACCAAAAATTTTAAAAAGGGAAATTAATATAAACAAAAGTGAAAGACTGGTTAAATAAATTGTGGTAAATCCATATAATAGAAGTACACTGAATCATGCTGTTTTAGAATTTGGACTCCAGCGCCAGGCACTCATGGTCAAGATCCAGGCTCTACTACTTAGCAGCTCTGTGAAATGGGTGTGTATCTTAACCTCTCTGAGCCTCAGTTACAAAGAGGGAATAAGTATCTACCTGACAGGGTTGTCATGAGGGCTAAATGATCATACACATAAATGCCCAGCACAGTGGCTATACTTAGCACCTAGTAACAGTGGGGGGGGTGGGGGAGAGGACCAGTATAATGGGATATCATGAAAGTTATCAAACAGCCCATAGAAAATAACTCCATTTTGGTTAAAAAGTTAAATGATAAATTCAAAAAAATGGAATAGAAGTCCATCTCTCAGACTGTTAAATTTATTTGTTCATTTATTTAGTGAGGAAGATTGGCCCTGAGCTAATACCTGTTGCCCATCTTCCTCTTTTTGCTTGAGGAAGATTGGTACTGAGCTAACATCTGTGCCAATCTTCCTCTATTTTATGTGGGATGCCACCACAGCATGGCTTGACAAGTGGTGCTAGGTCCATGCCCGGTATGCGAACCTGCAAACCCAGGGCTGCCAGCGAGGGCCATGGAAACTTAACTACTACACCACTGGGCCAGCCCCTAAATTTATTTTCTCTGAGAGGTGGAATCATAGAGGATTTGTATTTTCGTCTTTGAAAACTTTTTTATTTACCAATTGTCCTACACTATAGACTTAGAACTTTAGGGGGAAAATATCCAAACCAATATTTTTTTAAAGAAAGGAAGAGTGAGCCTTGAATGACTGGGGAAGGCCTCCAGAGTGAGAGGGAAATTGAACTGGTCTTGTATGACAGAGGTTCTCAGACTTTTGGAATTTAAGAACCAGGAAAAAAACAATGGACATTACATAGGACTGCCACTATTTCATGATGCCAAGTGAGACAAAAAAAATAATAGAGGCTGGCCTGGTGGCATAGCGGTTAAGTTCATATGTTCCACTTCTTGGCGGCCTGGGGTTCGCCGGTTCAGATCCCTGGTGCGGACATAGTACCGCTTGGCAAGCCATGCTGTGGCAGGTGTCCCACGTATAAAGTAGAGGAAGATGGGCATGGAAGTTAGCTCAGGGCCAGACTTCCTCAGCAAAAAGAGGAGGATTGGCAGTAGTTAGCTCAGGGCTAATCTTCCTCAAAAAAAAATTAATAATAATAATAACTGCTATCTACTGTCATCATTTCATACAAAAGGAAACACATTAACATCACAAAAGAAAAGCTCAGTTTCAGAATAAATAGTCATTTCCATTGAGCTTTGTGAAAAACTTGGGGCCGGCCCCATTGCCAAGTGGTTAAGTTCACGCGCTCCACTTCAGTGGTCCAGGGTTTTGCTGGTTCAGATCCTGGGCATGGACATGGCACCGCTCATCAGGCCATGCTGATGTGGCATCCCACATGCCACAACTAGAAGGACCCACAACTAAAAAAATAAATACAACTATGTCCTGGGGGGATATGGGGAGAAAAAGCATAAAAAAAAAAAAAAGATTGGCAACAGTTGTTAGCTTAGGTGCCAATCTTTAAAAAAAAGAAAAGATAAGAAAAGAAAAACTCATTACATCGTCCTGATTTTTCTCATTTGGCTGCAAAATGCTAAAACCATCATCCTGGGCTGAAGACTGGGACCCACTGGGGTAGAGTCTTGGAAATGAGGAGGGCACACTAAGCAGCAGGCACCTGGCAGCAAAGCAGAGAGGCAGGGATGAGACCAAAATGTGGGGACTGTGGAGGGTGTGGCCCTTCTCCTTGGCCCCAAGGCTTTTGTCACACTTGCGTGGTGTGTGTGGTAGGCATGGAGACTCCTGGAGGCCAAGTGATGATTTAGTTCTCAGGACCTCTAATGGAGATTGCTTGAAATACCTTCTCTAAGCATTGAGAATACAGCCATGAATAAGACAGACAGAATCCCTGCCCTTTCTCGTGGAGGAGGAGACTCTAGGACAAGTGTCTTTCTTTAAATCTGAGATCAGAGAGATGGTATCAGTCTCCCCACCTGCATCCTCCAAAGGACTAGTGGAGGACAGCAAGCTCAGCAAAGAGCTGGTGAACCACAAGGTCTTCGGGTGTCCTGAAAAGTCCGATCAAGGGCATTAGAGGGAAGGACAGCTATCCAGTGGGACTTCAATTATATCTCTTGGGCACCTGCAGGCTCTTCTGCATCAGCAAAAGTTCTAGTGTCCATTTCTGTCCATGGGTATATTGCAAAGATATACATGTTTTATTAAGCTCAGAATAAGACTTCAATATTTATGTATAGATCTCAAGCTTCCCTTCAGCATTGTGAAGGCTAGCGAGATGTGAGGCTAATTTGATCACGTAGGCAAATTCCTTTGCCATTAATCCCATGAATCATACATGTCTCTCTAAGAGACTGAAACATGAATGTTTTAGCATAAGTAAAGTATCAGGACACAGCCATCTTGGTGGTTTGATTGAAACTGAAATTGAAATAGCATTGTATTTAGAGATAAATTTGAGTGAGAAGTGACATATTTATGATATTGAGTCTTCCCCCAATAATCATTGTATGTCTTCTCACTCATTCAGATCTTCTTTTCTGTCCTTATAATTTTATCCATAGAATTCTTTCATGAAGTTTTTTTTAAATTTTCCATCTTTATTTTTTAATGTGTACTTCAATCTGGCAATTTTTTTTGTGAGCAAGTTTTCAATTCCCAACTCTCCCCTTTAGCTATGTCTAATCTGTTGTTAAACAAATTTATTCAACTTTTAATTTCAGGGTTTTTTGTTTTGTAATTTCTATTTGATTCTTTTTAAACAATACTTTCTAGTCATCTGCTATATTCTCTATCATACCATCTACTTTCTTAAACATATTAGTGAGTCCTTTTAAAGCCTTTCTCTGATAATACCAATATCTAAATGGCTGGTGAGTCTGAAACGAATGTTTTTTTTCCCTTAATTGTCAGGTTATTTTTATCTTTATGCATGTTTGGTTATGTTTTTATTAAATGTCAGACAATGTGTGTTAAAAAAAAGTATCAGGAGCATAAAATTTTACTAATTGGGACAAACTGGGAGAATGTCAGAGTGCCTTCTAGAAGGTGTTTGACTCAAGGTTGCCTTACTATATAGCACATACATGTCTATATATACATTAAACATCAATGAAATTGACAGTGGATGAGTCATTGCCAAATAGAGGTCCCATCTTAGCTGCTTCCACATAGAGATGAGGAGCCCTGGACTTTAGAACCTTATTAGTGTGCCTATAGATGCAGCCAATGTCTGAAAGAATAGTTTTGGAAAATAACCACCTTGCACGAGTGTGGATACCATCAACTTGCCTAGTACACCTTTTTCTCACAGACGATTATAATTGCTGTCTTTACTTCAGCTAGGATCCTAAATGTAAATTCTCAGCCTCTACACTGAAAATTACAGAGTCCTCCAACTTGTAGTTGTCACATCTGGGGAGGGTTTCCCTATTTTCCCAAGTGGGAATTACTTGGATTGTGGCTGTACCCCTGATTTGTGAGCTCCCCTTTTATGAAGTTTTTTTGTTTCTTCTGCATGGGGAGAAAATATATTTCTTAAGCACTTACTATGGACCTCTAGAAGGGAAGTCCTTGAGGGCAAGGACTATGTCTATTTTGTACCACCTAGGCCTGGATAAGGCCCTGTGCATGATAAATCCTCAATAAATGGCTGTTGAGTTAGTGATGTCCAGGTGTTCAAGCTGTGTGCTTTATATGTAGGTGGTAGCCAGCCTCCAAGATGGCCTCCAATGATCCCTGCCTTCTGTTATTTTCACCCTTTGGTAGTCCTCTCCCACACTGTATCGGGGTTGGTTAGCCATGATGGTATGTCACTACCGAGTTTAGGTTAGAAAGACAACAGCTTATGTCTCAGTATTGCTATCTCTATCTGTCTCTGATCACTGCCTCTGGGAGAAGCCATATGGATAGGTCCCTGTGGCAAGAAACTGAAGCCTTCTGCCAACAGCCACGGGTGAGCTTGGAAGCGAATCCTCTGATCCCATTTCAGTCTTCAGAGACTTAATAGCTGATAGTTTGGATGCAACCTTGTGAGAGATTCTGAGCCAGAACCACCCAGCTAAGCCACTCCGTGATTCCTAACCCTCGGAAAATGTGCAAGAGAATACTGTGAATGTTGTTTCAAGCTGCTAAATTTTTGGGGGTAGTTTGTTACACCACAATAGATAACTAATACAACATAAAATTCCACACATTTCTCACCAAAACCCTATGAGGAAGGCATTAGCAGCATTCTTTGACCAATGAAACACAGAGGATCAGTGAAATTAAGGAACTTGTCTAAGACATCTCAGGAGAAAAATGGATACAAACCCAGGTCAGATACCTGCTATCACTCAGAGAACAAAAATATCACATTTCTCCTGCCCGAATAACCTTACCGTTAAAGTCTGTCACTCTGTTATCATCCGAGATTTCAACATCTGGGAATAATAAGAGCAGTTATTATTAAAACATATAGCAAAGGAAGCTGTTTGCATAACCCATAAATGTTCGAGCTTTCACGGTTGTGATTTTCAAATAGAGAAATGACAACACATGGGAAGAAACAGATACGCTGAAAGGAGAATCTGAAAGTGGCACAGTTAAAATCATCTGTAGGTATTTTTAGCACAAAGAAAGAAGACCTGTTGGCAGACATTGCTAAAAAGGTGGTCCATTTTCATGTGCTGTGTTCAGAAAGGCAGATGTCACTGCAGAATCATTGCTTGTTGAGAACACACGGATGAGCCTTGAAAATACAAAGTAGGTTTTAAGAATATAGGTCCATTTCTATGTGGCCCTTATTGAATCAGAGGAGGGGACCACCTAGGAGCAGTATCCTGGCGTCCAGTCTCCATCAACCCCCAAATTTTAAGGGAAAAAGTGGATCTGCTATGCAAACACAGCTTCAAGACAAATCCCTGGGCCTCCCCATCTACGTAGACTGCTGCCCCTGATACACTCTGTGCAGAAGTCTGGAGCAGTTCTGGAAAATGGTGAATTTGAGTCATATAGAGGGATAACAGAGAGAACTGAAGAGTGTTAACCATGTTGAATTAAGGTGTAAAGCCGAGCTCTCATTCAGGGAGTTCTGAAACACCAGTGGGTCGAGGTTAGTGTTTGAGATGTGCTACAAGACCCTTGTAATTATTAACAGTTAAATTACTGGATTTTTCAAATGATTTGTTTTTTTAAACAGTAAGTAAATGAGAAGACTTTTCATAACATCCCTAACCCTCACGAGATGTGTGTGTATCTGTGCATGTGTGTATCTATACACTATGCAATTTACACATTTATTTATTTATTTAATTTTGAGGAAGATTAGCCCTGAGCTAACATCTGCTGCCAATCCTCCTCTTTTTGCTGAGGAAGACTGGCCCTGAGCAAACATCCATGCCCATCTTCCTCTATTTTATGTGGGACGCCTGCCACAGCGTGGCTTGACAAGCAGTGCATAGGTCCACAGCTGGGATCCGAGCTGGCGAACCCCGGGCCGCCAAAGTGGAACACGTGAACTTAACTGCTGCGCCACTGGGCCTGCCCAATTTACACATTTAAGGTGTACAGTTCAATGATTTTTAATATATTCACAGAGTTGTACAACCATCACCACTATCAAGTTTACTCATTTTCATTACTCTCAAAAGAAAGCCCATACCCAGTAGCAGTCACTCCCCATTCCTCTCTCAGCCCTAGGCAACCATTAATCTACCTCTGTCTCTGTAGATTTATCTATTCTGAGAAAAAGTAACTTTCTCATTGTGAGGTTTTCCAATGCAAAAGAATAAAGTTGGACCCCTTCCTCACACCATACACGAGAATTAACTCAAAATGGACCATAGACCTAAATGTAAGAGCCAAAACTGTAAAACTCAAGGCCAGCCCATGGCTGAGTGGTTAAGTTTGCGCACTCTGCTTTGGTGGCCCAGGGTTCCACCAGTTCCCATCCTGGGCATGGACCTATCACCACTCATTAAGCCATGGTGAGGCCGCATCCTACCTAGCACAACCAGAAGGACCTACAACTAGAATACACAACTATGTTGGGGGAGCTTTGGAGAGAAGAAGAAGAAGAAAAAAAGATCAGCAACAGATGTTAGCTCAGGTGCCAGTCTTAAAAAACAGGAAGCCAAGGAAAGAGTAAGTAGCTAAGCCACGGGAGGACCAACTAGAACTCGCAATGTAAATGCTTGACTGGACCTTCAAAAAAAAATGGTGTAGCCTGTTTGGTAAACAATCTGGCAGTTCTTCAAAACGTTAAATATAGAGTTAGCATTTACCCAGCAATTCCACTCCTAAGTATATACCCAAAAGAAATGAAAAGGTGTTCACACAAAACTTGTACACAAATGTTCATAGCAGCATTGTTCATCATAGCCAAAAAGTGAAAACAACTCAAATGTCCATCAGCTGATGAGTGGACAGATAAAATGTGGTATAGCCACAGAATAGAATGTTATTCGACCATTAAAAGGAATGAAGTACTGACACAACGTGAATGAACTTTGAAAACATTATGCTAAGTGAAAGAAGTCAGTCACAAAAGACCACAAATTACATGATTTCATTTATATGAAATGTGCAGAATAGGCAAATCTATAGACAGAAAGTAGATTAGTAGTTGCCTAGGGCTGGGGAGATGGCTGATAGGGGTGTGATAGCTAAAGAGTATGAGTTTCTTTTTGAGGTGATAAAAATATTCTAAAATTGACTATAGTGATGGTTGTACAACTCTGTGAAATACTAAAAATAATTTATTTGAATTATATGGTACATAAATTATATCTCAATAAAGCTGTTGTTAAAAACAAAACGTAAACAGCAAAGGCTGAACAGAAGAGAGAGCCCAGAATTAAATCCTGGCAAATACCATCAACTAGTATTCAACGAGGAAGCCAAAAACACCCAATGGGGAAGAGATAGTCTCTTCAACAAATGGTGCTGAGAAGACTAGAGAAATACATGCACAACAATGAAATTGGACCCCTATCTCACACGATTCACAAAAATTAACTCAGAATGGATCAAAGACTTAAATGTAAAACCTAACAAAACTAGAAGAAAACATAGGGAAGAAACTCCTCAGCATTGACCTTGGCAATGATTTTTTGGACTCAAAATCTAATAGTAGTAAATAAGTTAACTTTCTTTGGACACATTTTGTCAGCAGCTGCTGCAATCGAGCCCAATTTAATTAACTCACCATCAGTAAATGGCTTTCCTTGTTTGGCTAACAAATGAGCCACTCAGAAACTTACTTCAGTTGCAGCTTCATTTTAATTCTTTACATTCGTGAAGAAATTCTGATGTAATGAGACATTGAGATATTCTGTTTTAAATATCTCAGATAGGTGATACATTCTGTTTTAAATTTTCTACTTTTTCTGATGGTTGCTCTTCTGTGAGTTGAGAATATTATGGTGAATGTTTAGTCTGTTGATGTCGATATATACTGTATTCTTTTAGTATGGTTATAGTGTTATTGCATAATAAAAACATAATAAAAGCCAGCCCTGTGGCATAGTGGATGACTTTGGCATGCTCTGTTTTGGTGGCCCAGGTTTGCAGTTCATATTTCAGGTGTGGACCTACACCCCACCTTGTCAGCCATGCTGTGGTGGTGACCCACATATAAAGTGGAGGAAGACTGGCACAGATATTAGCTCAGGGCTAATCTTCCTCAGCAAACAAACAAACAAACAAAACACTGCTTTGTCATCTGATCCAATAACAGAATAATTCACATTCCAGTGGATATCCTGCGTATGGTCAGGGCTGCATATCCACCTGGCTTCTCCTTCTGCCAAATTCTGCTTTGTCTCATCTTTTACACCAGTGTGGATCCTAAGGGCACCCTCTAATAATCATCATGTACTTTAAACGTCTCAGTGCCTGCTTCCAATAAAAGCAGGAACGATCTGAGACAGCAGGTGGTAAGATGGAGTTTGGGAGCTATAATACTCTTTGCTAGACTAGCACTGAGGACCACATCACTGCTGGTAGCTGGAACACAGATAGCCCTTAGCATAAAGTGGTGGTCCAATTGTTAAAACTTTCACTGGTGGTGAATTGAGATGGTACACTTGTGGAAGGGAATGTGCTGGGCAGTTGAGAAACATGGGGAAATAGTAACTACAAGATAATGGCATTGGATGGCAGTTGCTAAGCTCCATTGATATCTTAGAAAAAAAAATTATGAAAGACTAGGAGTGATTAACAGGCAACTGAAAATCATGTACAAAAGCTAGAGGGCCTGTTTGTCAACATACAATGAAGCAACCTTCAAGGATCTAAAGGATCACCATCATTTTCTCATTTAATTCACAAGTATTGTCCCTGCAGAAACCAGACCAAACCTAAGGATGACAGTAGACTGCTACAAACTCACCTAAGTAGTAGCCCTATTGCTGTCACCACACCAGTTTTGATATCTTTGCTGGAGCAAATTAACAGCACCAAGTACATTTTGTGTGGACATTGATTTGGTGAATGGGTTCTTTTTTATTTCTATGAGAAAAGTAGATCAGAAACAGTATGCATTCACATGGAACAGACAACAGTACATATCTACAGTTTTGCCCCAGAGCTATGTTAACTTTTAGCTTCTGTCATAATATAGCCTGAAGAGATCAGGACCATTTGGACATCCTGCAGAAAATCACACTGATCTGTTACATCAGTGACATAATATGGATTCAGTCGGATGGACAAAAAGTGACTAGCATAATAGAGGACTTGGTCTGACTCATGTACTCCCAAGGGTAGGAGATAAATTCTATAAAGATGCAGGGGCCTCTTGCATCACTAAGATGTTTAGGGGTCCAGAGTCAGGGGAATGCCACACACCCCATCCAAAGAAAAAGATACATTATTGCACCTCCCACAGTGAAGAAGGAAGCATAATGTCTGGTAGGCCTCTTTGGGTTCTGGACATAGTATATTTCCCACCTGGGAGTATTGCTCTGGCCCATATACCAGGTGACACAAAAGGCTTCCAGCTTTAAGTGGAGTTCAGGGCAGAAAAAAGTTATACAGCAGGTTAAGGCTGTAGTGCAAGCAGTCCTGCTACTTGGCCATGATCACAAGATTAGATCACACGACAGGAACACATGGATCCAGCAATCAGGGGTGGAAGGAGGAGAGACCTACTTTACCATTTTTCTCAGTGAGCACTTAGGGAATTTGGGCTTCCAGACCTCATAACTCTGAGCTCTGCAGGGTTAAAGGTCTTTGACCTCAAGGGGGACTCTTCCACCAGAGGACACGGCAAGAGTCCCATTGAACTATTAGCAACAGATGCTACCTGGACACTTTGGGCACCTGGTATGTAGGGACCAGCAGGCAAGAAGAGGAGTCATCATCTTGGCCAAGAGTGATCCACTTGGGTGCTTCAGTACTCTCTGGCCCTATTGTGATGATAAACGGACAAGCGCAGCAACCCTAGCCTAAGAAGGGCATGGTGGTCAAGGGCTCAGATCCTCAGATAAGCCACTGAGACCAGAGAAGATGCTAGCTGAGGGTGAGGGGAAGTTAGAGTGGGTAATGAAGAAGGAGACAATGAGTATCAAGTGTGGTCCCCAGAAAGTTGCAGCAGCTGGGGCTGCAGTTCATCCCATTAGCCTTCCTCTTTTAAGTTTCCACTAGGAATCCTGGAGGAGCTGTTCCTGAAACTGGCCAGTGAAGAGGAAAGAGGACAGTGAGGTGCTTTTCCAAATAGACTGGAGTAAGTCTTCAAGAGTTGGCTGTGGCAACTCCTCCCTCCATCCCCCCAACCATCTCTTCCTTCCTTTTCTCTTTGGACAAACATTTCTACACTCACTCACTAAATATCCATAAACATGAAGCAGATAATAAACACCATGGGTCTCCACCAAAGCAGCTCATAACTTGGGTGGGAAAAACAGACACCCAAGTATCTGTAGGGAAAAATCCTCGAATACAAAGGTTTTAGTACACATATTTCCGTGGTACTTGACCCCCACATAAATAAAGAACTCCCCACCACTCCCTCACAAAGTCCCTAAGGGGTGCCTCAGGTGTGCTCGTGAGCAGGTCTGGTCAGTTATCACATACTTTTCCATTTTCTGCCTCTTTCTCAGCTCTGGTTCTGCTCTGCCAGGAACCACCCTGTCCCAGGGGCATCATGCTTCTGCGGGGGCAGCTGCTGCTGATTCACTAGAGCCTGGGAGGTGCCAAAGCTCTCCCAGAGTTGGGGGTAGGGGAAGCTTCTCTCTCCTTTGTGTTTTGCTTTGTCATGGGAGGGAAGGCAAGGAAGGAGGATAGTGTGTGTACCAATTTTTTACATGGTTTTTAGTAAAGTATTCCTTTCAGTTTTTACTGAAAGAACCCTTCCCTCTTCCTTCCACTTCTATAGTACTCAAAAATGAGTCCAGTGTGGGACTGGGTTGGGAGGCAAAGGCAGTGATAAACAGAACACTAAGTTGCCCTTCCCACACACAGCTTCGCCGAGGGGCATCCATAGCTCTGGTCTACCACACGGGCACAGACATGTTCTAAGTGGATGCAACTTATGTTCAAGTTGGGTCCTATCTTCTGTGTTCACAGAACTAGTAGAAGGAAGAAGAGGAAAGCATTCATTCATCCTGGAGGATCAGGGAAGACCTTACAGTAGAAATGTCACTCGAGCTGAGTGTTAAAGGTGGAACAGAGGTCTCTCAGGTGAGGAAGGGAATTTCAGACAGAGGGAAGAGCAAAAGCTGAGCATAAGGCCCTTAGAATGTGTTTTTATTTTTTTAATTAATTTATGTTTTAAAGATTGGCACCTGAGCTAACATCTGTTGCCAATCTTCTTTTTTTCCTTCTTCTCCCTAAAGCACTGCCCCCGACTCCTGTACGTAGTTGTATATTCTAGTTGCAGGGCCTTCTGGTTGTGCTATGTGGGACACCACCACAGCATGGCTTGATGAGTGGTGCCATGTCTGTGCCGAGGATCTGAACCAGCAAAACCCTGGGCCCACTGAAGGTGAGTGCGCAGACTTAACTACTCAGCCACAGGGTGGCCCCCCTCAGAATGTTTGTTGGCTCAAAGTTCTTGCTCCAGGGAACTTACATCCTCATGCAGGTAGAATAGCATTAAAGAAATGAACAAAAACGTGCACAGATGGTCCCTGATTTACAATTTTTCGACTTTACGATAGTAAGAAACCAATATGCATTCAGCAGAAACTGTACTTCGAATTTTGACCATTTCCCAGGCTAGCAATACGCAGTATGATACTCTCTTGTGATGCTGGGCAGGAGCAGCAGCCACGGCTCCCAATCAGCCACGTGATCACAAGGGTGAACAACTGATACACTTGCAACCATTCTGTACCCACACAACCGTTGTTTCACACTTTCAGTCCAGCAGGCAATAAATTAATGAGATATTCATGAGATATTCAACACTTTATAAAATATGTTTTGTGTTAGATGATTTTGCCCAACTGAAGGCTAATGTGAGTGTTCTGAGCTCATTTCAGGTAGGCTAGGCTAAGCTATGACGTTCAGTAGGTTAGGTGTCTTAAATGCGTTTTTGACAATGATATTTTCAACTTACAATGAATTTATCTGGATGTAACCCTATCTATGGTGAGGAAGAGCTGTATCTTCTTATATGGTGATAAATGCCAAGAAGAAAAATCAAACAAGATGATACAGAGTGCGGAGGGAGGGAGGGTGTTTTATGTAGGGTGGCCAAGGTCAGCCTTTCTGAAAATGTGGCTTATGAGAAGAGTGAGGAAAAGAGTGTGGATCCCCAAGAAAGAACATTTCAGGCAGAGGGAACAAGTGGAGTGCAAAGCCCTGAGATGGGAGCAGCTTGGCATGTTCAAGGAGCAGCCAGAAGGCCTGTGTCTGGGGCAGTAATAGAGGGGGACAGTGGTAGAAGAAGGCTTTGAGCAGAGGACACGATCAGTCTGCTGTTTAGAGAAGAGACTTCAGGAGGCACGTGTATAAACAGAAAGACCAGTTAGGAGGCTCTTGCAGTGATCCAGGAGAGAGACGATAGGGGCCTGTGGGCAGGGGGTAGTGGTGGAGGAATAAAGAAGTGTTGGTGGAAGTTGTTGGATTCTGGATATCTTTTGAAGGTAGAGCCAATGGGATTTGTTGGTGGACTTCATTGACAAGGTTGGAAAGATAGGTTGTTGCTAAATTGGGAATTGTGATAATTTCCAAACATACCACTCTCCTGCTTAAAAATTTCATGGTAAAGTCCAGGCTATTTAGCAAGTCATTTATTAACTTGGTGATTCATCCAACAAATAACATCATGTTAAGGGGGTTGCATTTCATCCTAAAAGCAATGGGGAGCCATTGAAGTGTATTCATCAGGAGAGTAACCTCACCAGTTTACCCTTTTGAAAGAGCCCTTTGGTTGCAGTGGGAGATGGATTGGAGGGTGGAGAAGACTGGAACAGTAAAACTGCAGCAATCTAAACACAGAGCGGGGTAGAAGAGAGTCCTAGGTGGATTTAGGAGCTGTTTCAGGAGCGGAATGGCTAAAACTTAGTGACAGGCAATAAAGGAGAGAAAGGAGTCAAGTATGACCTCAGGTTTCTGGCTTGAGCAGCTGCCTGGAGATGGAAAGTGTTCCCTGAGAAAGGCAAAACAGGAGGAGAATTAAATCTAGAAGAGAATGCTGTCAGTTGTGCACATATGGGTTTGAGGTATTGAGGGACATCCTGAGGAGATACCCAGCAGGCAGGTGGATATGTGGATCCAAAAGTCAGGAGAGATTTGTTAGTCAATGAGATTGAAGACAGGGTGTTAGTGGGACTGTGTGGGGATAGGTAGAATGGGGATTCCCAATAAGCTGTTGCAGCTGCATCTCCAGCCATTCTGCCTCCTTCTGCAGGCAGCACACAGGGTCCTACCCCTTGTCCTTGAACCTTCCTGTCATGTTCCTTACCTGTTGGTGCCCATGTGGTTCCTTCTACCGGAACCCAGCTCAAATATCACCAATTCAGTGAATCCCTCCATATCATAGCAATGATATGTTTACTTGTATGTTTCCTCCAGTCTCGTGAAGTCAACATCTTATACATCCTTTTATTATATTTCCTTGATCTGGAAAACGTGTTTAGCACATTGCAGATGTAGCGTTGAGGTCTGTGAATAAAAGAGTGAGCAAAAGAACAACTGGAGTGAGAGGGGTGGACTTCATCCAAAGAGCTGGCAATAGCGACGTTAGCAGCTCAGTGGGAACGTTCACTCTAACAACGTTGCCCACTGTGGGGCTGGGAGGCGGCCTAGGGCACTGTCACCAGCAGCTCGCCTGCTTTGCCCCAGCATTCCTGCACCTCGCTTCCCCGGAGACCTCCTAGAGAACAGCCTCACCTTGGCCCCACTCCCCAGTCCAGCCCTTAACTTTCCGCTGTCCTCATTGGCTGCGCGACCATCCAATGGCCAGGCAGGAACCGTGAGCTCGCTCTCCTCGCCTGGGGCGTCAGCTCTCGTTCTCGTGTCTCGCGAGCGTTACTGTGACTGGCGGAGGCGGCGCAGCTTGGTCCGGCTCAGGGGTGTTGTGAAGCCGAAGGTGCCGCGAGGCGGGAGGGAGCAGAGACCATGTTCCGAGTGGCGGCTCCTGGGCAGCTCCGGCTGGCGGTGAGTAGAGGCGGGGAGGGCCGAACTCGGCGACGGTCCAGCCTCAACCTGTCGTCCCTGTGAGTGTCTTCGCGAAGGTCACCGGCTCCCACAGACCTGACTGGCCCTCGCGAAGGCAGACTCCGGCTGGCCTCGGGCCCGGGCCAAAGTTCTGGGGCCTGCCCTTGACTCCTTCCAGGCCGCCAGCTGGGGAGCGAGGTCAGAGGTCGGGGGTCAGGGTGACCCAGAGTAAGGACCCTGCGCTTCCACTGCCTGTCCTCCTCTCCGCCGTCTCCCCAGCTCCTCTCCAACCCTCCAGGTTTACTCTTCGCGCTTGGCAGGGAGCGAGCAGCTACGCCCCAGGGAAATCTTTACCTGAGGGAGGAAAATGTCGCTTCTGGAATACCCTCTTGGAACGAGTTTTAGACCTGAATTCAGCGTGGAAGCCGACTTTTCTGGAAGAGTTAAACATTTTCACTGGGGGCGTTGTGGCTGCTCGAATGCTCTCAGTCATGGGCTGGGTGTAAAGGGCGGTGTGGCTATGGAAACTTGCTCTGCTCTGGCTAATGGGGCAGTGCTCAGTTAGGTGATTGTATGAAGTGTGTCATCCAGTTTGACAGCTTTAGCCAATTTTGAAAGGCAGCCGTCTTTTTGTACTGCATGCTGACTTGCTTTTAAATCAGCAGATTGTTGGTTAAATAGCCAGGGATGTGTTGGTAGTAGTAAGTTTTTGATGCTTTCGTTAGTGATAAATCATAAGTTTACCACGTTTCTCTCTTCTATTGTGAGAAAGACTGGTAGAAAATATATTTTTGTCTTAATACTATGGGACAACGATATTTGGAGGTTGACCGATTACAAGTCAATAACAGTTTATATTGTGGATTTTGTAGATTTTCTAATTTACAGTTAGGTTAAGTGAGAAGACTGCTTGCTAAACTTGGGTGAGAAACTTTCCTAGTGGTTTGTAATGTTTTTGCAATTTTTTTGTGCGTGCATGTTTTCCCATCCACCACTGGGATTTTCGCCCTGAGATATAGGTGGCAATCTTTCTAGATGCCTGTAGGATGTTTTCTTCTGTGTTCCTTGTTCCATTAAAAAATCCTGCCCCCCAAAAAAGTTCACACTCACATCTTTCAGGTCAGTGTTTATTCTTTCCCCATGAGATTATTTTCCTCAGAAGATCTAGACAGAAACAAGTTAAAGTCATGTATTTGGAAAAATTCTAGGTATCAAAGCCAGACTAGCAGAAAAATACTTCTCTGTGCAGTAATTGGAAGGAAGTTTTGTGGACAGGTTAGAAGTATGGCGTAAGTGAAATAATTGGGGTGGGGAGAATTTAGGACTCAGTTATTTTGTAGAGCTAACAGAAAAAAGTGGAATGATTAGCTTAAATAATTATTATGAACACAGTTTGCCAATATACATAGACAGTATTTCCAAATCTTTACTGTGGTTTGCCAAAGACTTTGACCTCGATTTATTTATAAAATTTGAAGTCAAGCTAAGTAGAGTGGCTGCTCTAAAGTCATTAAGAACGTTTGAGAGATTTGAATTTCAAGTGTATAAGAAAATGGCAGGAACGCTTCTAAAATGGATACATAAATACACATACCTATTTAACTTTTTTAAGTTTTGAAATTTCAAACTTACAGAAAAGTTTCAAGAATAATATGAAGAAATCTCACAACCCTTTGCTGAATTTCACCAGCTGTTAACAGTTTGGGACATTTGCTTTATGTCTCTTCCTATATACGTATTATTTTTTTTTTAACCATTTGAGAATATGTTGCAGACATGATGTTTACTCCTAAATAATTCATTGTATTTTCTAAGAACAAGGAGGTTTACCTTTCATAACCGCGATATAATTGGCAAAATCAGCAAGTTTAACAATGATATAATATTATTATCTAATCTACAGACATTATTCAAATATTGCCAATTGTCTTATTAATATCATAGCAGTTTTTCTTGTTGTGGCCTAGGATAGTCCAGGATCATGCCTTGTATTTAGTTTTCATGTCTATTTAGTCTTGGTTCAAAAAGTTCCTCAGCCTTTCTTTGGCTTTGATGGCATTGACATTTTTGAAGAGTACAGGCCTTCTATTTTGTTGACTGTCCCCCAATTTAGGTTTGTCTGCTGTTTTTCCTCATAATTAGATTCAGGTTATGTATTTTTGGCAGGAGTATCACAGGAGTGATACTGTGTTCTCAGCGCATCATATAAGGAGGCTCATAGTGTTGGTTTATCCCATTGTTGGTAGTGGTAACTTTAATTACTTGGCTGAAGTGTTGTTCACCTGGTTTCTCCACTATCAAGTTACTACTCCTCCCTTTGTGATTTTTAACTAATTTGTGGGGAGATACCTTGAGACTATGTAACTCTCCTGTTTCTCATCAAATTTTCACCCACTAGTCTTAACATCTGTTGATGATTCTTGCCTGAGTAATGGTTAGTGTGATGTAAAATAGTGATTTTTCTAATTCTATCATCCATTCTGCTTTTATTAGCATTCTGTTTCTGTTATAAGGAAGAACATTATCTTCTTGCTTATTTATGTTTTTATTTATGGAGTCGTGGATCCTTATTTTATTTAGTGGGTTATAATCCATTACTACTCTTAAATTTTTTGATGCTCAAGTTGTCCCATATTTCTAAAGTGGGAGTCCCTTCAGTCTGGCTCCTGTTTACTTATATTTGTGATCTCATAAAGTCAGAATAGCTTATCTAAAATCTCCACTCTTGAAATTTTAAAAAATTGTTCTGTAGCTAACCATGAGTAAATTTAGGAAGATAGATTTTCACAAAACCATATTTTTAATAATGGATTAATCTATTAAAAGATTTAAAAGATTACCTTAAACTGTTAACACAACACTGAAAATAGCTAACACTACTAAACTGTACACTTAAAAATGGTTAAGATGGTAAATTTTATGATATGTCTTTTACTGCAATTAATGAGAAAAAAAAGAGATACCTTAAACTGTTAGAATGTTAGTTAAATGACTTGCATTTGGTATCTTAAGTTCCGTTTCCAGTTTTGATTGATTTATGCCCTTGAGCAAAATCCTTCATCTTTGGGGCCTTCTCAATGCCGTCTGTTAATGAAGTGGTATTTTACATCTACAATAAAGAGCTAGAGAACACGCTAAGAGGACAATAGGTAGTCATTTGCAGTTGGTTAGCATTCTTGTGGGGATATTAATCTGATTTATTAGCATTTTATTCATTTGCATTTGAAATTGATTTGTTGACTAATAAGATACCAAAGAAATATTTTATATGGAGAGTAAAGCAATACTTTTCAAGATTGCTCAAGTGTTCCTGTTACTGTGTTCATTGCCAGACAGGAAGGCATATCCATCATGATTCAGAAGCTGTGAAACTGGTATGAAAGAACACGACATTTTTCAGAGTCCATAGTCTAGCATTGATGAATGAGACTGAACTCTGTAATTTGCATGTAAATTTTAATTTCTTTTGAAAGAAGACAGCCAATTTCCATGTGGTTCTAAAAGATTTATTGCATAAGGTGAATTCCATAAAATTGTGCTGCCTACCGATGTGTCTGCTAAGGGTCTTCTCTGTTTTTAAAGTGAAGTAGATCGACTGTTTTTAATATTGTAATCAATGTTATATGACATTTCCAGACATGATTAAAAGCTACCATATTGCTAAAGAGGTTAAAGTCGGTTATTTAAGTACAGAAATGTAATACACATTTTATTATTGCAAAATGTATGTTAAAATAGGGGTAGGTGACTTTGTATGTTATTTATCTGTTTCAGTAGAACTTGGAAAGATTTTATAGCTTATTCCTGCTTTTTTATTTTGGAGTTAAGAAGCAAAGACCCTCAAAAGAAAGGGTTAGAGACCCTCACACTTCCCCTCCCTTACACTTACCCCACTTAGCTTTCAAAGATGGTTGGGAGAAGTAGGTGAAAATTATTCTTACTACTTTAGGTTTTAAACTGGTTTGTAAGGGTAAAGTAGGGAGTTGGAGTCCAGCTGTTTTTTTCCCCCCTAACATCTGTGGTAGTTTACTATATGGACATAGAGTTAAAGTCACAGCAGGAACTCCTTAGTTCAAAATCAGTGTCAAAACTGTTAAGGTTGAATAAGAGAAGGACCAAAGCATGTTCATTGGACTTAGCTGTAACAAGGTTATTGGTGACTTTGACGAGATTGGGTTCAGTGTTGTAGTGGAAGTGAAAGCCGTTTTGCTGTGAGTAAGGGAGAAAGAGAGAGGTGAGGCAATAAAGTGGAGTGTACAGGCATTATTTTCAAGAAATTTGGCTCTGAAAGGGTGGAGAGAAGATGATAACCCCTTTCAACTCGGCCCTCAAGAAGTACACCATCTCATAAAGGTCAATCAACTTAATAAGCGTATGTGGCTGGTAGGTGAAAGAAAACTTCACATTTTACTATTTGGACATAAGTCTAGTCAGTAGTCTAGATAAGTTCCCTAAAAGCATGATGAGGTATCTGTCTTAGTAATTTAACAAGTTTTTGTACTGTTCTTGGGGGGTACACGTGTAAGTGCTTAGATAATTATCAATGAGATAGAAACAGTTGCTTTTTAGTTTTTGATCCTTTGAGGGAAGCTTTTCATTTATGTGCTAAACATTCATTGAATGCCAGCTATGTGCCAGGCACAAATGTAGGTGCTGAGCTCACAGTGGAGAACAAGACACACCTAATCCCTTCCCACGTGGTAAGAATAGACTGGGGAAGACAGACATTGAACATGTTATTTTAAGTGTAATCATTGTAACAGAAAAGTGTATAGACTTTTTGGGGAAATGTAATGAGGGAGAGGATTAATCTAGTTAGGGGCCTAGAAAAACTCTGAAAAGATAGGTGTGAAATTACTTTGTAAACTAAGGTGCTCTGCAACTATTGTTATTGGGTGATGAAGTAATAGTAAGGGTGAAGGATTTTCTTTAGATGAAAATGTCACTTTGTTTTTGAGTTTTGTGTGTCTTAAATCATCTGTTTATCATTGTTTTAATTCTGTTCATATTGTATGTGTTATTAGATACATATCTTTTTTAATGTGGCATTATTTCTAGAGTTGAATTAGAAACAAGAGAAAGCATCAGTCGCATTTGATTATTAAAAAAAAGCAAAACTAAAAGTCCATGTGAATCTGTCTAAGGTAAGGTGGATCAAGCTGAAAGGACCCTGGAAATTAAGAAAAGATAGTCCTGGAGTAATGACACAGTGTGAAAAGCAAGATTTACATCCCCCTTGCTTCAGTTCTGCACCACTCTGAAGGGCCATCCTAGCTCCAGGGCTCCTTGTGGGATCAGCTGAGATCTTTGTTGTGACTGCATTGCAGTTTTGCAGTTCAACTTCTTCCACTGCCCAGTCCTGTTTCCTTGATGCCTCATGGATGTTGTTCCCAAGAGTACTTCCCAATAAACATATTGCACACCCACACACACCAAAGGAAGAGGCAAGTGTAAGGTGGAAACAAGCTTTTATAATCTTAAAGCATCCACTGAATGTAATGAATTAACTTCTCACCTGTGTGTCTAGAATGGTCCTAGCTGTGTTCATTCTTGGGAGAATTAAGAAAATAGTCATTTACATCATTTTCTGTGCCTCAGATGAGCAACATTGGAGAATGGCTGATCTAGAGTCTTAAAATAGCTTTTTATAGTTCAATGTATAAAGTAGAAGTACTAAAAGGATGTTTTTAAAGCAACAAGATTAAAAAAAAGGTAGACTTTATTTTCTGGAGCAGTTTTAGATTCACAGCAAAATTGAGCAGAAAGTGCAGAGTGTTCCCATATCCTCCTTGCCTCCTACCCACGCAGCCTCCTTCACTATCAATAGCTTCCACTAGAGTGGTACATTTGTTACAATTGATGAACCTACCTTGACACATCATTAGCACCCAAGATTCATAGTTTACATTAGGGTTCACTCTTGGTGTTACACATTCTGTGGATTTTGACAAATGTACAGTGACGTGTATCCACTGTTGTAGTATCATACTGCCCTAAAATCCTCTGTGTTCTGTCTATTCATCCCTGCCCTCCCCCCCAACCCTGGCCGGCAACTACTGATCTTTTTATTGTCTGCATAGCTTTGCCTTTCCAGCATGTCATTTGGGGGAACCATACAGTATGTAGCCTTTTCAGACTATCTTTTCACTTAGTAATATGCATTTATGTTTCCTCCATGCCTTTTCATGGCCTGATAGCTCTTTTTTTAATTTTTTTTAGCACTGAATTATATTCCATTTGCTGAAAGTACCACAGTTTATTCATTCATCTGCTGAAGGACACTTTGGTTGCTACTAAGTTTTGGCAATTATGAATAAAGGTGCTGTAGACATCTGTGGGCAGGTTTTTGTGTGGACATAAACTCATAAAATGAGTTTTCAGCTTATTTGGGTAAATGTTAAGGAGCACGACTGCTGGATCGTATGGCAAGAGATATTTAATTTTGTGAGAAAGTGCCAAACTGTCTTCCAAAGTGGCTATATCATTTTGAATTTCCACCAGAGTTTCTATTGCTCCACATCCTCACCAACATTTGGTGTTGTCAGTGTTTTGGATTTTCACCATTCTAATAGGTGTGTAGTGGTATCTCATTCTTGTTTTAATTTGCAGTTCCCTAATGACATATGATATTTAGCATCTTTACATGTGTTTATTTACCATCTATATATCTTCTTTAGTGAGGTATCTGTTCAGATCTTTAGCCCATTTCTAAATCAATTTGTTCATTTCTTTTTGTTTTTGTTTTTTTTGAGGAAGACCAGCCCTGAGCTGACATTTGCCACCAATCCTCCTCTTTTTGCTGAGGAAGGCTGGCCCAGAGCTAACATCCGTGCCCATCCTCTTCCACTTTATATGTGGGTCGCCTGCCACAGCATGGCTTGCCAAGCAATGCCATGTCCACACCCGGGATCTGAACCAGCGATCCCCGTGCTGCCAAAGCAGAACGTGCACACTTAACTGCTGTGCCACCGGGCCGGGCCCAATTTGTTCACTTCTTGTTGTTGAGTTTTAAGAGTTCTTTGCATATTTCAGGTAACAGTCCTTTATCAGAAAGATGTTTTTTGCAAATATTTTCTCCCAGTCTGTTGCTTGTCATCTCATTCTTTTGATGAAGAGGTTTTTAAAGAGAATGCTCAGTTTATTTACTGGATGTATACTCTGTGCTAGACACTGAAGTAGAGGCTAGGGTTATAGTGGTAAGAAAATCAGATGTGGCCCCTGTAATCAAAATCAAGTGGGGAAGACAAGTTAATCAGGTGAATATAGTCAAGTGTGGATAAGTGCTATAATAAAGGCAAGGTAAAGCCTGAAAAGTATCTCTTGGTAATTTTGGTGAGAGCAGAAGCCAGAATGCAAGTAGTTGAGGCATGAGTGGGAGATGAGGAATTAGAAAGCTGGAGTGGAAGGTGGAGTAGTGGGTTTTTAATTTTGGGGTCCTTTAAAGTTGGGAGAGCCTCATACTTGTGAAAATGTTGATGGGAGGAAGCCTGGGAAAAGGGAGGGGTTGGAGACATTACTTAGAGGAGATTACAGAAAGAAGTCTGACTAGATTTGAAAGGATGAAGGAGGGGCGCCAGCTTGGTGACACAGCAGTTAACTGGGCACATTCCGCTTCGGCAGCCCGGGGTTCGCCGGTTTGGATCCCGGGTGAGGACATGGCACCGCTTGGCACGCCATGCTGTGGTAGTCATCCCATGTATAACGTAGAGTAAGATGGGCATGGATGCGAGCTCAGGGCCAGTCTTCCTCAGCAAAAAGAGGAGGATTGGCAGCAGATGTTAGCGCAGGGCTAATCTTCCTCAGAAAAAGAAAAAGAGAGGATGAAGGGATCAGATCCAGGAGGAAGGACCTGCAGCAGCTTCCACTGTGATAGGCAGGGGCAGAAATTTCTGTGTTGGATATCAGGAAGGGGAAGGAGGTTCATTCTGATGGCTTCAGTTTTCATTTTGAAGTAGGAAGTAAGGCTCTCTTCTGAGAGCAGGGAGCAGATTGTGTTCGCAGTTTGAGAAACATCAGAAGGAGATAATTGAAATAGTTGCTATGGAGAGTAAGTGAGTGCCAACAAGGATATCGTAGTAACATTGCCAGGGAGTTTTGAGGGTCCAGATAAAGGTGATGACCAAGAGTTATGGTGGCAGCAGTCTGCGTTAATTAATTTTAATTTAAGTAGCGTTGTTTTGAAGAGACTGAGATTTCTTTCTGGGCAGTTACCTTATTATTTCAATAGTTATTTTTAAATGTTTAAGAATTGGGCTCCTTTTTTCCCCATAAAAAAGAGGGCCCTAAAGTATACCAATGCAGTGGGTCATAAGATAATAAAATGACTTTTGTTTAAAAACCTTTTCAGTAATGGACCTGTACTTTTTGAATCTTTAATGATATTCTATGCCTCTCTGTTACTTAAGATAGGATTTTAGTGTTATAGAATTTTTAGAGCTGGAAGAGGCCTTTGATGTCACCTTTTTTTGTTTCTTTTTGACCAGGGCTGTTTTTTAAAAAATCAGGAGAATATTTGCTAAGTGAAATCTTATAGGAATGCCCCATATATACAACAGCTAAAAATGATGGTGCTTTGATGTGAGCTGGTAATTAAAAAACCCAATTTCTGAAGTCTGACTACTTGGACTTTTAACATGGCTCTACTTCCTAGCTATGTAGCTTCTAAGCTCCAGTGTCCTCATCTGTAAAGTCAGGGTAATAATAGTACCTACATCATAGAAGTTTTATGAGTTTTAA
Organism: Equus quagga; assembly: GCF_021613505.1. Taxonomy (NCBI): domain Eukaryota; kingdom Metazoa; phylum Chordata; class Mammalia; order Perissodactyla; family Equidae; genus Equus; species Equus quagga. The sequence continues at coordinate 74,029 of NW_025796915.1, read as the reverse complement.
ATAAGGTGTTTTTTCTATATATGCTTAGTACAGTGCTCTGTAAATGTTAGTTTGGTTAATTTGGTTAAAGCAAAGCTATGGGCCGTTCTGGCAGCCCTACCTGCCTGGTTCCTACTTTATCCTTTGTGGTGGTTCATTCCTTAGCTGCCTCCCTGAAAACCTTAGCTTTTTGTGGAGTGTAGTTTGAAAACATCTGATCTAGTTTGTTTCCCTCAATTCACAGATGAAGAAACTGGGCTGTAGGTTGAGGAGTAACATCTTGAAGGTCACAGACCAATTTCTCCTGCTCTAGGCTACACACAGCTATTATTGCTGAATTAAGCCCCATAACTGTTTAGATGATGGAGCTTCTCTTTAGGTAGTGTCTAAGAAATAGAAGGTAGAACGTTGAGTTAGAAGGAAACTTAGTATTAAAAAATGCTTTTATGCTTAGTAAAGATTGATCAGACAGATGGACTGAGTGTGTTCTTACATATTTTCTTTTGTTTACCCTCATAAATCTAACTTTGAACAGTGAACTGTCTTTTGAAAAGAATATACAGTGTCCCTCTGGAAGTTCTAGAAAACTTGATGATTCCTTAGGAGAACTACCTAAATTATCTTATGATAGAACTATAATTTACAGCAAATATGGGCTTTCTGCCACCAAATCTTGGATTTATTCTTCAAATGGTGATGGAAATCTCCTAATTTTTATGGTAAACGATGTGTGAAACATCAGAAATATGATGTCTGATATTTATTGGTAATAAATAGTTTGTTACTGGCAATTCTTGTGAAATGTGATTTAAATCATAAATTGTTCCATTGAGTCCTAATTACAAAGTTCTTTACGAGATATTATGCTCTTCTGGTTAAAAAAGAAAAAGTACCATGTAATTCTTTTTTTTCCTTTTTTTTTTTTTTGAGGAAGATTAGCCCTGAGCTAACTACTGCCAATCCTCCTGTTTTTGCTGAGGAAGACTGGTCCTGAGCTAACATCCATGCCCATCTTCCTCCACTTTTTTTTATACGTGGGACGCCTGCCACAGCATGGCTTGCCAAGTGGTTCCATGTCCGCACCTGGGATCCGAACTGGTGAACCCTGGGCCGCTGAGAAGGGCACTTGACTGCTGCATCACCAGGCCGGCCCCCACCATGTAATTCTACAGATATATATTTGTGTTAGACTCTGGGGATAAAAAAATGAACAGGTACGGGGCCGGCCTGGTGGCGCAGCGGTTAAGTTCACACATTCTGCTTTGGCGGCCAGGGTTCGCCGGTTTAGATCCCAGGTGTGGACCTATGCATGGCTTGTCAAGCCACGCTGTGGTAGGCGTCCCACATATAAAGTAGAGGAAGATGGGCACAGATGTTAGCTTATGGCCAGTCTTCCTCAACAAAAAGAGAATTGGCAGCAGATGTTAGCTCGGGGCTAATCTTCCTCAAAAAAAAAAAAAAGAACAGGTATGGTATTTGTCTTCTAAAAACTTTCATTCCCTCCCAAGGATTGTGAATTGTGAATTGCTATAACTTTTATGGAGAATGGTTTGTGTCAGTCAGTGTTAAAAAGCCTTAAAAGTGTGCCTACCTCTTGATCTAACACTTCTAGGAATTTTTCATTAGAAAAGCATCTTAAGATACGCATTAAGATTTCTAATGTTAATTTAAACCAGCTTGTGTAAGAAGGTAATTTTTTATTGTAAAAAAGAAAAAGATATACAGACAGGTACTTGATTTGACAACAACAAAAGTCTCATTTTCTCCCCTTTCCTTGCTTCAACTAAACAAAAAGGGAGGAAAAAGACAAAAAATGTCACCTATTGATACACAGTGCAGTGATTCCTTCCTCTGGCATGTCCTGCTGTGCTCATCTCTTCCTCTTCCCACCCTCAGGTTGGTGTGGCTCAGGAAGCATTTCTACTCCAGGGATGCTTACGCTAGAGTCTCTGGTCCCCGGCTCTGTGATTGAGTTCATCAAGGATAGAGGACGTTTAGAGGGCTGAGGAGAAGGTTAGGGATGAACTGGTAGTGTAGGAGGTAGGTAGGTGTGTAGGTATGTAGAGTAGAGGGGTAGGAGGGTTCCTATCTTCTTGAAAGTTGCACAGAATCTGGCTTAGTCTTCTGTGGAAGCAGAATAGCTAGAGTAGAGTCTGGCCGGCTTCCAGACAGAAAACTCTTTCTAGGAAAATAAGGGAACTGTCATCTGTTGAGCATCAGTGCAAAGATTTAGCTCTGAGGATGGTCTTCTCTGCATTGTTTATAATAATAAAAAATTACTGATAACCCAGATGACTGCAGAGACTGGTTAACTGGTATGCTTATATACTATATTAATGAAAAGGTGAAAAATATTAAAATGTAACCATTGATATTTACAATATATAAATGAAAACAGGTATTTTGTAAATTTAGTTGTGTAACCAGCATTATGGTTTCCTGTCTGGCTTCCCTTCATTCATACCCTCCTTGTAAATTTCCAGCTCTGGGTAAATTTTATACTATGCTTTCTTCACTCCAACTCCAGGTCTGAAGATTATTGCTGAGTTAAGCCACACAATCGTCAGTGCCTCTTTTTCTCATTGCCATTTCCCACAAGGATAGTTCCAGAGTTTTCTTCTTTCCTCATGCCTGTGGTGCCCGTCCTCCTCTTTTCGCATGACAGGAACACCTGAACTTCGTTCCTTTCTTCCTCATGATTCTCTACTTCATGCTTTGCAGCCTCCAACATTTTGGATCTCTTCATTAACTGAAAAACTGTTCTGACTTATAATTGTGTGTGAGCAAGTCTTATTTCCCTTCAAATCTTTGAGCACAGGGTCCATTTTTGTCCATCTATGTGTTCCTGGTGTTTGGAATTATTCCAGGTGAGCATGAACTATTGGTGATCTCTTGATAATCCACAGTAGATATGAGTGGATATTGGTTGGTTCCAAGATACTGTCTACAAGCTTCTTTTTTGAATTTGGAAGCATATTTGAACAGTTGAAACTTCAGCAAAATTGCTATGTAGTGTTGTATTTTCAAAGACAGATTTACATTATCTTTTATTTTGGTATTGAATGCATTTTGCCTGAAGCAATAAAATCAACTCTAGTAACTGATTTCAGATCCATTATTTCTGGATATACTGTACTCTTTAGCAGTATTGCTGCAGGTGAATGTAATTGGTAATAGTTTGATTCTTAGTTTGACGGTTAATATGTTCTAAGGATTTTAAATGTAGATATATTTGGCAGTTTCTAATTGAACATAGATTAGTGGGAAGGTTTTTTTTGAAATAATTAAAAATTTTTTCTAACAGTAAAACTAATTTGCATGTTTCATGTTAGGGAAAAATATTAGTAATAGAGTGATAGATACAAATAACTCAATTTTTGCTAGTGAACAAATACTTTATAAATACATTTATAGAACTGAGTATTATGTATAGTTTTCTTTAAAGTACATGTGCTTAACAATTAGAGTAAAAAAAACCCTACTTGTGTGACAACATTCTTTTCCCTTTTTTTTCCCTCTTTTTAGGCCTCATTGCTACGATTTCAGAGTACCCTGGTAATAGCTGAACATGCAAATAATACCCTAGCACCTATTACATTAAATACCATCACTGCAGCCAAACATCTTGGAGGTGAGGTGTCCTGCTTAGTAGCTGGAACCAAATGTGACAAGGTGAGAAATTTTTAAGGTCAACCATAGCAAATACAATCTCTATCAAGAGACCGGGAACGATGCGACAGAGAATTATACTGAGGACTTTAGCCCAGACTGGGCTCTAATTCTCATTAAATGGCCAATATCACAACCATTACTAAGTGTGAAAAAGGAGCTAAAAGGTTTGCTCACTAAGCATTTTGTCTTTTGAAATGAGCATACTTGATTTAGTTTCACTGGCACCATTATGTGCCATCAGGTACCAAGTAGAATGATAATGTTTGAGTCCCCTTTGAGGGCCAATCCTTTTTTTGTATTGATGAATATACTTGCTAATCGCTTGTAATTCCTGAAAGTGGTAAATCTGGATAAAGTGTCATGGGTGTTAATTTTTAATTGGTATGAGAATTCAAATGTAGGTATTATACTTTCCAAACTATAGCTGGAACTAAAAGATGTTCTTTGTTTTTTTTGTTGTTGTTGTTGTTAAGACAATGATAGCCTTGTAAACTAACCCCCTGGAAAGGTGCTATAATATGGTTTGCAGAGTATTGTACCACTGGGCTGCAGTGTAGTTGAAATTGTACTCCAATTAAGCTTACCCAGCTTCAGCCACCAGTTCCCTCTCAGACCACACGGTAGCTGCTGAGTGTGTGTAGTTGGGGGCTTGGACCTCAGAGGAGGAAGTGTGGAGAGAACATGTTTCTTTGTAGAGGAGTTTACGTATTTTTTATTAAATGTCATTGATGCAGAGCATGTGATAAAATATGCAGGTTCAGAATGCTAGTGTCACTTCTCTCTGATATCTTACATGAAATTGGTATCTTAAGAGAAGGTATTCTAACAGGTTTGGGGTTCAGTTGTCTGAATTTCTTTACCTAAATCCTGCTAACAACTATTGAATCTTATGTAGTTGATATTAACCACAATGGATGATGACATGGCTAAGCTATCTTTTTTGATTGCCCTGCTTTCAGATATGTAAGTTCTGGGTTTGAGCACTTATTTTGCTGTGAGTTTAAATAACTATTTTAATATTACTTTAAAAATATTTGAAGTGCTATTTTATTTACACTATTTTGAGAAAAATCAAAACAAGTCATCTTCTCTTCAATTATAATCTCATTATCATGTCATATTCTAATCTTAAAGAAAAATAATCAGTACCTGTATAAAGAGATTCTGTTAATAGCCTAGGCAGATTTCAGTTTTATTCTGTTTTCTTTAGCTGTTTATTGTAAACAGCAAGTGATTCTTCTGTGTAGTGCCTAAAGTTTTTGCTGGTAAAAAAAGATAGTTTTTATAGTACAAGATAGTCTGCCAGTGAATACTTGATTCAACACAGGTTTTTTTGTGCTGCATCCTTTCTTCAGTGAATATTGTTGCAACCTTACAGTCCATTGAGGGGGGCAGAAGGCACAGCCTTTTATGACTACTCATCAGTGAATCAGCGTGAAGGTAAACAAGAAGACAGAAGACCATAATATGATTTTCATGTCTCTGCTAAAGCAGAAACCAGTCATGCTGTAGTTAAAGAGACTTTAAAGGGGGAATTCTAATTGCCTTTTGTATAAAGGAAATCTCAGTGGTCAGAAAGCTTTCCCAGAACACCATCCTGATGCCAAACAGGAAAAATGAGGAGTTAAAATATTTTGCTTCATCATAAATAAATATATGTAGATGGATAGGAACTCAGTGACTGACAATGGACTATTATATAAGATTTTCTCTATGGCCCAGATTCACTAGTTTTGATATTGGCAGAAATTATTGCCAAATAAAGTGCAGTGGCCTGTATACCAGTGTGGTTAGGTCTTATTCTTTACCTCCAGGAAACCCTAAGCCTGGAATGTATTGGCTGTGTTATTAGTTTGTGTGTGTGTGTGTGTGTGTGTGTGTGTGTGTGAGTGTGAGAGAGAGAGAGAGAGAGAGAGAGAGAGAACCTAATCATTGCCTTATTTTCACCATTTCTAAAATGATGGCTTACACTTGCATTGAACAAAAGGTAAAGAGCTCAGTTTATAGTTAAATTTGAATAAAGAGCTGTGTTGATTTTAGTTTATTGATTAGTACTTTTCTTTTTTGGGGCAGGAATTTTTGTTTAAGGTCAATTGATAGCAAGATCAATTGGCATTATATTTTCTTTGTTAAAGAATTTTTTTTTTATTCCTAAGTAGCCCCTTTTCTAATAAGAATGATTTTTGCAAGTGGCCTTTAAGGTTTTATGCTCTGTTGATATTTATAGTGGGTGGCTCTATTTGTGTCTTTCTGTTAGGTGGATAATTAAAAAGTCTCTTAATCGTAGGTGGCACAAGATCTCTGCAAAGTAGCTGGTGTAGCAAAAGTTCTGGTGGCTCAACATGATGCATACAAAGGCCTCCTTCCAGGTAACGTTTTCCAGTGGAAAAAATGTAATGTCTAAATTACGCTTGAATATATGAATATGAAAATATTATGAAATGTGTTTATCAAATGTGTTTAATTCTCAGAGGAACTGACACCATTGATTTTGGCAACTCAGAAGCAGTTCAGTTACACACACATCTGTGCTGGAGCATCTGCTTTTGGAAAGGTAAGAAGATTGAGAATATGGCATCTGATGTCACTACTCAGAAGGGGTCGATTTCATTGTGCTGACAATGTACAACAGTCTTTGTTTAGATAGCTAATCATGGCTTTCTGAATGAATGTTGTAATTTTGCTAAAATTTATTCTTTCGAGATTTTATTGTAATTTTTGTTTAAAATGCTATCCCCATGTTTTGAAATTTTGTCACAGAGACAACTCTGTTCTTTAAAAATTTTGTCGTAATTTATTAGAATGCCTCTTTCCAATTTTCAAATTTTGTCATGGAGAAAACTCTATTTAGGCTATTTAAAAAATTATTTTTCTTTAAAAACAATGTTGGACTGTCTCTGTGTGTGAATGTCATTTGTATTAGAAACCCATCTTAAGTGGTAGTTTGTGTGGCTGATGGATATTTATCAAGGCCAAATCCTGTCTACTTGAGGGGTTTGGGCAGGGCTGTGTGGTGGTTGAAAACATTGTTAGGGTAAAGCAAGCTGTAATCTGATCTTGTGCATTGTGATATGTCTGAAGAAAGAATGTGCTATCAGATGGATAGTGGTCTGCATGAAGTTTTTTAAAAAGGGAGGAGAGGGAGGTAGGGGGAGCCCAAGAGAAGGAATTTGTCACTGGGTCTTGCTCTCTCTGTGGCCATGGGTATCGTCTTCGCTCCCTTTTCTTGTATCCCATTCTTAATCTACAGTTTTTAGTTTTTATTTTTGCTTTTAAAGATTATAAATCAAGTTGTACAAAAATACATTCTTCTTATAAAGGATGCATACAGTACAGCAGTATGCACAGCAAGGTATCAGAGTCTCCTTTCTTATTCCCAACTCTCTCTTCCATCTTCAGAAGTACAGATGTTAACAATTTTACATTCTTTTAGGCTTCTTTCTGTGTTGATTTTCAGATTGTAATACACACACAATTTTTTTTCTTTTAACTCTAAAATGGGATAATATTTTATGAATTGTTTAGCAACTAGTGGTTTTTACTTAAGAGTATGTCTGGAAAATATTTGCTCATAGCATGTCTGTCTCCTTTTTCTTATAACTGCATAATAATCTGTATTTAGCCAAGGATGGACAGTTAGGTTGTTTCTAATTTTTTTGTATTTATGAACTTTGCTGCAAGGAAATGTCCCTGTATGTACCTCTTTGTATACATATGCTGGTATTTATTTAAAATGGCGTCCAGGAAGTGAAATAGCTGGGTAAAGATTATGTGTTTTAAAATTTTGATATATATTGCTAAGTTACTCTTAAAAGAATGCCTCAGGGGCAATCCCCTGGGTTTAATGGTTGAGTTTGGTGTGTTCTGCTTTGGTGGCCCGGGTTCACAGCTTCAGGGCCTGAGTGGGGATCTATACCACTCATCAGCCATGCTGTGGCAGTGACCCACATACAAAATAGAGGAAGACTGGCAAAGATGTTAGCTCAGGGCTAATCTTCCTCAAGCAAAAAGAGAGGAAAATTGGCAACAGATGTCAGTTCAGGGTGACTCTTCCTTGGCCAAAAAAAAAAAGAGGGATGCCTCAGTTTATACTCCATCAGTGCATATGAGAATAGCTTGCCAATACTTTGTATTCTACATTTTAACATTTTTTCCCCTAATCTGACGGGTGAAGACTATATCTTTTTAAGTTTTGTATTTCTGTAATTGATATTGAGATCAAATATCTTTTCATATAATTATTGGTTATTTTTATTTCTTCTTTGAATTGTCTTAATTTGACTTTTTTCCCCTTTACATTTGCAGTTCTGTTATGATTGACTTTTAAATATGAGTTTGGGGAGTAAGATATAAGCTGTTTCATCAAATAACCATGTTGAGTGACATTAACAGTGAGTTCCCAATACATTGATCTCTCTCTCTTTTTTTTTTAAGGTATACTTTTTGGTGAGGAAGATTGGCACCGAGCTAACATCTGGTGTCAATCTTCCTCTTTTTTTTCCCTCCACAAAGCTCCAGCACATACTTGCATATCCTAGTTGTAAGTCATTCTTGTTCTTTTATGTGGGATGCCGCCACAGCATGGCTTAATGAGTGGTGTGTAGGCACATGCTCAGGATCCGAACTGGTGAACCCTGGGCTGCTGATGTGGAGTGTGCAGACTTAACCACTTGGCCACAGGGCCATCCCCTGATCCGTTTTCTTGCAAAATGTGTGTTTGTGAATATTTATCTGTGGTACAGTATTGCTTCTAGACATGAATCACCGCAAACTGTGTAGGGACCTTGCACAGTCCCTAAACACGTAAATCATTCTAGTTTGTTTTTAACTTCTAGAAGTATCAATTTGAACTCATTAAAATTTTTCTTTGAAAGTTAGTAGAATTCCTAGGCAATAACAGAATTTTCAGTGTACAATGTAAATACTGAGTTTAATGAACAATTGTTCTTTTTTTTAGGTTGTCACATTGCAGACTATCATAACTTTTTCAGTTTTTATATGAGGTTCAGTAATTGACAAGTAAGATGGTTCCACAGACATATCTGACCTTGGGCTATCATTTACCTTCCTGTAGTCTGTTTTTCTTACATGAAATGGTGCAGTTTGAACAATCGATGTTTTAAGATCTATCAACTAGAGAAGTTAAAAAATGGAGTGGGTTTCCTCTACAATAGGTTTTCTTTTCCCTGAGGATGATTAACTCAGAGGCTTGGCATCCAACTACTGTATTTTGGCATGTTAGAGATGAGCACTGAAATAAAAAATTTCCTCTCTGAGAGTTTTGATCCTGTTTTGTGTGATTTACACAATTTCATGCATCTTGAGTTCCTGTGATGGCAGTTCACCTAAAAGATTGTTAAACCAAGGAAGGGTGTTTGTTGTATCTAATTAGCTAGATTTTAATACTCTGGACTTAATTACTATGTTGTGACATATTGGAGTTTTGAGGACAAGGGTCACATAATAGTAGCTGGTGCTGCAGCCTCTGAAAAGAACACTCTGGCAGTTATTGCCTCTCCTTCCCTGAAACCAGGTGGTCAAGCCTGTTGGATAACATAGAGATAGATCTTTTACCATCCACCCTCTCAGGACATTTAGATGGAAGATCAGACCTGGAAAAACATGCCTTTAAGTACGGTGGTAAATTTACTTTCAAGAATTCCCCAGAGAAGCCATCTGGTCCTGAACTTTTATTTTTTGGGAGAGTTTCGATTATTGTTTGATTACTTGTGATTGGTCTATTCAGATTCTCTGTTTCTTCTTGATTCAGTTTTGGGACGTTGTATGAGTCTAAAAATTTATCCAATTCTTCTAGGTTATCCAATTTGTTGGCATATAGTTTTTCATAGTATTCTCTTATAATCCTGTGTATTTTTGTGGTATTCATTGTAATTTCTCCTCTTTCATTTCTAATTTTATTTGGGCCTTCTCTCTTTTTACTTAGTAGGTCTCGGTAAGGGTTTGTCAATTTTGTTTATCTTCTCAAAGAACCAACTTTTAATTTCCTTGATTTCTTCTATTGTTTTTTTTAGTCCCTATTTCATTTATTTCTGCTCTAATTTTTATTAGTTTCCTCCTCCTGCTGACTTTGGGCTTCATTTGCTCTTCTTTTTCTAGTTCTGTTAGATATAGTTTAAGATTACTTATTTGAAATTTTCCTTGTTTGTTAAGGTGGGCCTATATCGCGATAAATTTCCTTCTTAGCACCACTTCTGCTGCATCTCATAAGAGTTGGTATGTTGTATTTTCATTTGTCTCCAGGTGTTCTTTGATTTCTTCATTGACCCAATAGTTGTTCAGTTAGTTTCATGTTGTGTAGTCTCCACATATTTGTGACTTTCCCAGCTTTTTTCTTTTAGTTGATTTCTAGTTTCATAACTTGTGGTCAGAAAAGATGCTTGATATGATTTGAATCTTCTTAAATTTAGTGAGGCTTGCCTTGTTTCCCAACGTATGGTCCATCTTTGAGAATGTTCCTTGTGCACTTGAGCAGAATATGCATTCTTCTGTTTTTGGATAGACTGTTTTATATATATCTGTTAAGTCCATCTGGTCTACTGTTTCATTTAAGGCCACTGTTTCCTTGTTGACTTTCTGTCTGGATGATCTATGCATTGGTGTAAGTGGGATGTTGAGGTCTCCTACTATTGTTGTATTGCTGTCAGTTTCTCCCTTTAGCTCTATTAATAGTTGCTTTATATTCTTTGGTGCTGCTGTGTTAGGTGCATATATATTTGTAAGTGTTATGTTCTCTTGGTGGAATGTCCCTTTTATCATTATATACTGCTCCTCTTTGTCTCTCTTTTTTTTTTTTTTTTTGAGGAAGATTAGCCCTGAACTAACATCTGTGCCCATCTTCCTCTACTTTATATGTGGGATGCCTGCCATAGCATGGCTCGACAAGCAGTGCGTAGGTCCACACTAAGAACCTGAACTGGCAAACCCTGGGCTGCTGAAGCAGAACATGTGAACTTAACTGCTGCACCACTGGGCTGGCCCCTCTCATTGTCTTTTTTTATGTCAAAGTCTGCTTTGTCTGATAAGTATAAGCATGACAACACCTGCTTTCTTTTGCTTGTCATTTGCCCTGGAGTATCATCCCTTCACTCTGAGCTTTTGTCTGTATTTAGAGCTTAGATGTGTTTCCTGGAGGCAGCATATTGTTGGATCTTGTTTTTTAATCCACCCAGCCACTCTGTGTAATTTGATTGGAGAATTCAATCCCTTTACATTTAGAGTGATTACTGATTTACGGGGGCTTAATACTGCCATTTTATCTCTTGTTTTCCAGTTGTTCTGTGTTCCCCTTGTTTCTCTTCCCTCATATTTCTGACTGCCGTTTCAGTTTGGTGATTTTCTGTGATGGTTTTCTCTTTATTTATGATTTGTGTCTGTGTTCTGATTTTTTGTTTAGTGGTTAACATGAGGTTTGTATAAAAAATGTCATGGGTGAAATAGTCCATTTTCTGATAGCCTCCTATGTTCTGTAGCCTAAGCAGGTTCCATCCCTTTCCTCTTCCATTTCTGAGTTAATGTTGTCACAAATTATTATTTTTTGTGTTGTGAAATTGAACTGTTTATGGTTATTTTTGATGCTTTTTTCCTTTCATCATTTATGTTATAATTGTTTGCTAACCTGTTAGATAGAGAGCTGCAATTTTCTGATTTTTGTCTACGTATGTATCTCCTTGCTCAGAGCTTTGTAAACCTTTGCCTTTTTGTTTCAGGTAAGAGGGCTTACTTCATCATTTCTTGTAAGGGGGATCTAGTGTCAAGGAACTCCCTCAGCTTTAGTTTATCTGGGAAAACTTTTATTTCTCCATGATACCTGAAGGATAGTTCCACTGGATAGAATATTCTTGGCTGAAAGTTTTTGTCTTTCAGTATTTAAATATATCATTCCATTCTCTCCTAGCCTGTAATATTTTTGCTGAGAAATCTGCTGAAAGCCTGATAGCAGTTCCTTTGTAGGTTATTTTCTTCTGTCTTGCCCTTAATATTTTTTCTTCATTATTGACTTTTGCCAGTTTTAATATTATATGCCTTGGAGAAGGTCTTTTTTGCATCGATGTAATTAGGAGTTCTATTGGTTTCATGTATTTGTAAGTCCAGTTCCTTCCCCAGTTTTGGAAAGCTCTCACTTGTTATTATTTTGAACAAGCTGTCTACTCCTTTCTCCCCCACTTCTCCCTCTGGAGTACCTACAATCCTTATGTTGCTTCTCCTAATTGAGTCAGATATTTCTTGAAGAATTTTTTCACTTTTTAAAAATCTTATTTCTTTCTCCTCTACCTGAAGCATTTCTATCCTGTCATTCCCTAATTCTGTCCTCCATAATGTCAGCTGTATTTTTTATGGCTTCTAGTTTATTTTTTATCTCACTAATTGTGTTCTTCATATCCAGAGTTTCTGTATAGTTTTTTTTAAGGGCTTCAGTCACTTTGGTGAAGTATTTCTTCTGCTCGTTAATTTTATTCCTGAGATCATTGAATTGCCTGAGTTTTCTTGTAACTCATTGAGTTTCCTTATGACAACTATTTTAAATTCTCTGTCATTGAGATTGTAAATTTCTGTGACTTCAGGAATGGTTTCTAGAGACTTGTCATTTTCCTTCTGCCCTGAAGTGTTACTGTAGTTCTTCATGATGTTTTGGTTTTTTTTCCTTCTTCTTCTCCCCAAAGCCCCCTAGTACATAGTTGTATATTCTAGTTGTAGGTCCTTCTAGTTCTACTATGTGGGATGCTGCGTCAGCCTGGCTTGATGAATGGTGCTAGATCCACACCCAGGAACCAAACCAGTGAAACCCTGGGCTGCTGAAGCAAAGCGCGCAAACTTAACCACTTGGCTATGGGGCTGGCCCCCATCATGGTGTTTGATGAATTGATCCTTTGCCTCTGCATTTGTGGTAGCATCAGGTCGCAGATTCCACCTGTCACTGCTGGGGTGGAACAGGAGCTTTGTTTCTGATGCTGCCCCATCTGCTGGAAGTTGTGTGGGTAAGGCTGCTCTGTGCTTGGGTGGGCTCTTGGTGGGTCACTCTAGTGTTGGTAGGGCCTCTGTGCTCAGTGGGTGGGTTGCACAAGCATGGACCTGCACTGCGCTCATGGGTGGTTTAGCTGAGCTGCTGTGTTTGGTGGGTGGGGCACCTTCACAAGGGCTGAGCTGCTGCTCCTGGGGGGAGCATTCCCATGGGCAGGGCCACCATGGCACAGTGGGTGCTCCTGCAGGTGTGACTACCACTCCAAAAGTGTTCATGCCCCCAGACTCAGCTGTTCCCACCTCCTCTTACAGTGTTGCCGGGCTGCTGTGTGAGGCTCTGTGACCTTGCTTACTGCTGCTGGGAAGAGGGAGGGGTGTGCTCACCTGATTCCACTGCTTTCTGGGGATCCAGTCCACTCACTTTCAGATGTACGGCTGTGTGGATCTCTCAGGCGTCCTGTTGTGCTGTGTAGGGAATCTTCTGTTGGTTAATGAATGTCTGTTTTGTTGTAACTTAGAGGGGAGAGGCAAAGGGAATAGCTCACTCCACCATGATGCTGACATCACCCTGACCAAACCCTTTATTTTCTACGAGATCTTAATTTTTTCTAAACTATGGAACTTTTAAGTAGCTTTTCTATCATGGTTGAAAGAGCATTTCTATATATATGTAGGTAGCAAACTGAAAATTAGAAAATCTTTCCTGTTGGAGATATGACAGGAGGAAATTGATTTAGGCCATCAACACTTGTTAGCATCAATTTATATAGACCACTTGTTAGATAAGGGGTAAGGACATAAGATAAATAGAAGACACAAAATCTCTGCCCTCAGGGTGCTTATAAATTTAGTTGAAGGTCATATAGTATGTATATTAAAAATTATTTCTAAACAAAATACATGCTAGTGCCAATTAGATATTGTACATTCATGTAAGAGGATGCAGAATAAAGGACTAATTAGAGGATAATCCTGGGAGAATTCTTAGAGAACAGAGAGGGTTTGGGGATAGAATGAGGGGAGGAACATGGATACTGTTATAGTGAAAGTTTACCTGCCAGAAGTGGTATCATTTATCAAGTTCAAGAGATGCCGTCTATTTGTATGATAAAAGCAACACTTCACTTTTTTTATTCCACTTAGATAATGTCATCATCTGAGAGACCTTTGAGTCTAGAAAGTATGGAAATTCAGTCTTCACTAACTGACACTCTCTGTTTAAGAGCTCTGGAGTCATAGAATTTTAGTCTAGAGGTATAGGGATTCTCTTCTTTTCATCGTGAGGTGAGGTAACTGAAACCTGGAAATATTGTGAGATCCCTGCTAGAGAGAGCAAAGTTATCACATGTATCTATTCCAGAGATGTTACATGCATATATGAGGAGAAGTGTATACATTAATTTTTGTTGCTCTTTTTATACATACTATACATGCTGTGCTTCACCTTTGTCATATGTATTTTTTTTTTTGGTGAGAAAGGTTGGCCCTGAGCTAACATCTGTTGCCAATATTCCTTTTTTTGCTTGAGGAAGATTGTCACTGAGCTAACATCTGTGCCAGTCTTCCTCTACCTTATGTGGGATGCTGCAATAGCATGGCCTGATGAGCAGTGCTAGGTCCGTGCCAGGGATGCAAACCTGTGAACCCTGGGCCACTGAAGTGGAGCGTGCAAACTTAACCAAACTATGCCACCGGGCCAGCTCCTTTTTCATTGTTTTTTATGATTATATAGGATTCCATTATATGGATAAACTATAATTTATAAACCTATCCCCTGTTGATGGACATTTAGGTTAGTTTTGATCTTTTTTTATGCTATCGATTTTTTAAAAGGTGAAAATGTCTTTGAAATTTTTCTTTCATACACTTTAAGTAAATATGTACAAGTATATTCTTTTTCAGTATTTGAGAATTTTACTGCTCTTCTGAGTATTTTTTTATCTCTTCTTATCTAAATTCAGTAATCTGTAACTGTCACACTCTGTAAGTGATGTTTGTTAAAGCAAATATCATATCTCATAATTCAACATACTGAATGAAGGTGGTTTATTACTATAAAACTGATAAAACTCTTAATGTAGTTAAAGTAATGGTTGGCTCTTACTTAGTCTTAAAGGCTGTCCAAAAAGTTGTACTTAAAGTTGCAGTATGTCTAAAGATGCATGTAAAGTATATTTGAATTAAAATTTCTACAGAATATGCATTTAGAGAATGTTATTGCTGATAGTTTATAGCCATGCATTAGCACGTATGTGTGTAACTCACTGTTTATTTTACTTTTAGAACCTTTTGCCCAGAATAGCAGCCAAACTTGATGTAGCCCCAATTTCTGACATCACTGTGATCAAGTCACCCGACACATTTGTAAGAACTATTTATGCAGGTGAGTACGCAAGGAAAATAATTAATAAACATGTTAAATTTTTATAAATTTTAAAAGCAGAAATTAATTCTTGAAGTAGGATTTTCTGTCTGTCTTTATTTCTTTTTTTGTTTGAGGAAGATTAGCCCTGAGCTAACATCTGCTGCCAATCCTCCTCTTTTTGTTGAGGAAGACTGGCCCTGAGATAACATCTGTGCCCATCTTCCTCTACTTTGTATATGGACGCCTGCCACAGCATGGCTTGACAAGCAGTGCATAGGTCCACACCTGGGATCTGAACTGGTGAGCCCCAGGCCGCCGAAGCAGAATGTGCGAACTTAACCACCACGCCACCAGGCCAGCCCCTTGAAGATAGGATTTTGAAACAAGTCATACACTTGCTGTAAATGGTCTATCTTAAAGGTTTCTGAGAAAAATCTTAGAGTTGCTACTAGACCATGACATGACATTCTCTCTGATAGATTCAAAGCACAGTTCTTTCCTTCTTGTCTTTCAGTTTACAGAATGAGATTTTTCCAGTGATCAATAAAAATTAGATTCACTATTCAATATATTTTGTAAGTGGCACCTGGAAAAGCAGACTTTTTATTTTTATTTTAATTTTTAAAATTTTTCAAATTTTATTGAAGTCATAATAGTTTATAACATTGTGAAATTTTAGTTGTACATTATTATTTGTCAGTCACCATATACTCATCCGCCAACCCCCTTGCCCTCTGGTAACCACTGATCAGTTCTCTTTGTCCATGTGTTTGTTTATCTTCCACGTATGAGTGAAATCATATGGTGTTTGTCTTTCTCTGTCTGGCTTATTTTGTTTAACATAATACCCTCAAAGTCTACCCCTGTTGTTGCAAATGGGATGATTTTTTCTTTTTTATGGCTGAGTAGTATTCCATTATATATATACACCATGTCTTCTTTATCCACTCATTGGTTGATGGGCACTTGGGTTGGTTCCACATCTTGGCTATTGTGAATAATGCTGCAGTGAACATAGGGATGCATAAGTCTCTTTGAATTGTTGATTTCAAGTTTTTTGGATAAATACCCAGTAGTTGGGTAGCTGGATTGTATGGTATTTCATTTTTAATTTTTTGAGAAATCTCCATACTGTTTTCCGTAGTGGCGGCACTATGTTTGCATTTCCACCAGCAGTGGATGAAGGTTCCTTTTTCTCCTCCACATCCTCTGCAGCATTTGTTGTTTTTTGTCTCGGTAATTATAGACATTCTAACAGGTGTAAGGTGATATCTCATTGTAGTTTTGATTTGTATTTCCCTGATGATTAGTGATGGTGAACATCTTTTCATGTGCCTGTTGGCCATCTATATGTCTTCTTTGGAGAAATGTCGGTTCATATCGTCTGCCCATTTTTTGATCAGGTTGTTTTTTTGTTGTTGTTTTATGAGTTCTTTGTATATTGTGGTGATTAACTCCTTGTTGTATATATTATTTGCAATGTTTTCTCCCAGTTGGTGGGTTGTTGCTTTGTTTTGATCCTAGTTTCTTTTGCATTGCAGAAGCTCTTTAGTCTGATTAATTCCCACTTGTTTATTTTTTCTTCTGTTTCCCTTGTCTGAGAGGACATAGTATTTGAAAAGATCCTTTTTAGTTCGATGTCAAAGAGTGTACTGCTAATATTATCTTCCAGGAGTTTTATAGTTTCAGGTCGTATCTTCAAGTCTTTGATCCATTTTGAGTTTATTTTTGTGTACGGTGTGAGATAGTGGTCTACCTTCATTCTTTTGCATGTGACTGTCCAGTTTTCCCAGCACCATTTACTGAAGAGACTTTCCTTTCTCCATTGTATGTTCTTAGCTCCTTCGTCAAAGATTAGCTGTCCATAGATGTGTGGTTTTACTTCTGGGCTTTCAGTTCTGTTCCATTGATCTGTGTGCCTGTTTTTGTACCAGTACCTTGCTGTATTGATTACCATAGCTTTGTAGTATATTTTGAAGTGAGGCATTGTGATTCCTCCAACTTTGTTCTTTTTTCTCCGTGTAATCAAACTTTTTTTTTAAAACAGTATTCTCAATCTTCTTTGCTGCTTCTACTCCATTTCCATCTACATTAAGAAATTTATTTCAGTGTCTCTTTAGTTGATTGCTGTTTTGCTAAGCACACTGGTCCCTAGAGAGGCCGGAGGAGGTAGTGAACTCTTTGTTCTTCCTGATTGAAGTTGTGTCCTTTAGTATAAATGGTCAGTTCTCAAGTCTTTCATCTTTAGTAGTGTTTGAGGAGAAATAGTTGATCATAGTTTAGGTCACTCTTAATGTGATTGCTAATCCATAAGAAATGTCTCAAATCCTTTTTGAGTCTTGGAATATCATAATTCTTATTCTTTGTGCCCTGTCATGTTTTCACTTTCTTTCCTCCCTTAGCATGCATAGTAGCTTCATTCTTATTAAGTTGTTGCAACTCATATTGTTTAGTTACCGATGGCGTTGTTTTTGGAGAAAGAAGCTTTTATTTATATTCCTTCTTTGGAATAGTGTACCTTATTAGTGTGGCTGCCTATTCCAGTTTCTTGCTTTCAGGCTGGTCAGCACTTGTCCTATTTTTAAAGACATTCGAGGTTATACAGATATCCACTGATATGTTTCTTCATGTTATGGGTACTTTTCCTATAGTCTGTAGAGGTGGTACAACTGGTCCACAGTTACTTCTTCCTTGTCTTTGTGAAGTAAATCCTGAATCTCAAAGAAATACTTGTTTTGTTGCCTTTCCTCTTTTTTAAAAATAAATTGTGTATTTTCTTAAAAGGATCTTTTCAAATACCATGTCTTCTTGGACAAGGGAAACAAAAGAAAAAATAAACAAATGGGACTTCATTAGACTAAAGAGCTTCTGCAAGGCAAAGGAAACCAGGATCAAAATGAAAAAACAACCCAACAACTGGGGGAAAATATTTGCAAAGCATGTATCTGATAAGGAGTTAATCTCCATAATATATAAAGAGCTCACACAACTGAAGTACAAAAAAAGAAACAACCCAATCAAAAAGTGGGTAGAGGATATGAACAGACATTTTCTACATGATCTACAGATGGCCAATAGGCACATGAAAAGATGCTCCGCATCACTAATCATCAGGGAAATGCAAATCAAAACTACACTTAGATATCAGCTTATGGCAATTAGAGTTGCTATAATCACCAAGACAAAAAATAAATGTTGGAGAGGTTGTGGAGAAAAGGGAACCCTGATACGCTGCTGGTGGGAATGCAAACTGGTGCAGCCACTGTGGAAAACAGTGTGGAGGTTTCTCAGAAAATTAAAAATAGAAATACCATATGACCCGGCTATCCTACTACTGGGTGTTTATCTGAAGAACTTGAAGTCAATAATACAAAGAGACTTATGCACCCCTATGTTCATTGCATCATTATTCACAATAGCCAAGACATGGAAGCAACCTAAGTGCCCATTGACTGATGATTTGATAAAGAAGATGTGGTATATGTATACAATGGAATACTACTCATCCATAAAAAAATACAAACTGTCCCATTTGCAGCCACATGGATGGACTGTGAGGGTATTATGTCAAGTGATATAAGCCAGACAGAGAAAGACAAACACCATATGATTTCACTCATTTGTGGAAGATAAACAAACTTATGGACAAAGAGAACAGTTCAGTGGTTACCCGGGGGAAAGGACCCGGGGCTGGGCAGAAGAGTCAAGGGGCACATTTATATGGTGTCTGAAAAATAATAATGTACAACTGAAATTTCACAATGTTATAAACTATTATGACCACAATAAAAAAAATAATAAATACAAAATAAAGAAATTGTGTATTTCAGGAAATGCTTTATGTACGGTGAAGTGTGACGAGAAAGTGAAGGTATTTACTGTCAGAGGAACATCTTTTGAAGCTGCAGCAACAAGTGGAGGTAGTGCTAGTTTGGAACAGGGTGAGTGTTCAGTTGGAGTTTGTATGTGTTTCTTGTTTTTTAGTTTACAGATTATATTAGGGTTAGAGATGGCCTCTGGTTAAATTTGTAATGCAGAGTATTTGAGAGCTGAATCTCAGTGATACTCCCAAGCTTATACAAAAATAAGAAATATTCATAACTATCTTTTTCCTGTCATTTTTGGTACTAGGATAGTCGCTTTGGTGGAACAAAAGAAGTGGTGGAGAGAGGGTCCATTAAGATTAATCTGTTATATTGATGTTAACATTTTTTACTCTCACTGTTCCTATTATACTTGGGAGATTTGATATAATGGAAGAATGTAGTAATAGCAAATGTATAGAGGGTGCTACACTTTAACATATATAGTATCTTATTTGAACCCCATGGAGAGAGAATTATTCCAGTTTTACAGGTAGACTCAGAGAATTAAGTAATTTCTCAAAAGTCGTATAGCTGATGAGGTGAAGTCTGGAATCTAGTCTCTTTAAGTCTTTCCAAAAATCAGAGGAAATGAAGTTAGGAGGACAAAAATTCACAGTAACTAACTTAAATTTCATGGAATTAATTCTTTGTGTGTTTCTCCTAAAAATTATTATTATTATAGAACTTGAACTCATAGTCATTGTTTTGTGATATGTATGTCAATGTATGCAGCATCAAGTACTTCCCCAGTGGGGATATCAGAATGGCTTGATCAGAAATTAACAAAAAGTGATCGACCAGAGCTAACTGGTGCCAAAGTGGTAGTATCTGGTGGTAAGTGGAATATTAAAATGTATTAATTTAAAAAGATGATGTAAACTTAAAATACTTTGATTTTATTAATAGTTATTTTAGAGAGGTACAGATCTTTTTTCAAATGTAAGAAGTATGCAAGTATTATTGGCATTTTACCAATTAGGAAAATGAAATCATGACCTTAATACACAATTTGGGCTTTTTGTTGTAAATCTGTTTCAGTGGCACTAGGGGGAGCATGGTACAAATCATCCCCATAGCTTTGCATCTTGGTATCTTTGTCTTGTTGACTGACTTCCATATTATCTTGAAGAGTATGGTTGGCTTCTGAATCATAGAAAGGACTGGTGGGAATCTCAGGATCATGTTGTATGATCCCCACCCTTTACTTTGAAAGACTTCCAGAGTTGTCTAGGTCTCTATGAATAACTCTTTGAAAGTTTTTTCACATTTAATATCAAAGCTGTTAATACTGCACAAGACTTGCTTCTTTTTTGTATATCATGCTCCTTATTAAAAAAAACTTTTTATAGCTTGCTGACTTTTTGAAAAAATAATTACTGCTATGATTTAAAAATCTTTCCAGACTAAACATCAGATAAAATAATTAAGTTTCCAAATAGCCTTGTATTACAAGCAACATCGAGAGGAAGTCATTTAATATTTCAGAAAGATATATCTGACTCATTTATTCACTTATTTACTCAAGAAATGTTTCTTGGGTATCTATTCTATGCAAGGCCCATTGTAAAGTGCTGGAGAAACAGAGGAAAAGGCAGGGTATTCTTACTCTTAAGGAATTTAAAGACTAGTGAAATGACTTCCCTTCAAATAATTTCATTCAGTCAGTTAATGAAGTTTTGCTAAATACTGTGGATATAGCCGTGACCAAAATAGCTATGCATCCTGCAGTTAAAGAGTTTTTCTTCTAATGGGGAAGACTGATTTTTAAGACTCATTATACAATTAGTTAACTGGTTAGTTAATTACAGTAGTGTTGAATGCTTTATAGGAGAAGTACAGGAATATAATTGGAGAAGTCAGGAAAGACTTTATAGAGGAGATGGCATGCTTAATATGGCAGATGTGTAATATGAAGATTCACTCTATACAAAATTGCAAAATTTTTATAGAAGCAAGTTTATATTTGCTTAATTTGTTTTTTTTCATCTTTTTTAATGAGGTCGGGGTTTGAAAAGTGGAGAGAACTTTAAGTTGTTATATGACTTGGCGGATCAACTACATGCTGCAGGTAAAGTTATTTTCCTTAGTAGAAAAATGTTCCCTTTTCGGTGAAATATTTTTCTTCATTATTTCAATTATATATAAGTCACTCAAGGCTGCAAATTATTTTGCTTTTTCTAGTTTTCAACTTTTCTGTCTTAAACAGTTTTTCCTAGTCTCCAAGTAACGTTAGTTACTTATTCAGTGAGAGGGTGTCTTTGTTCTTTTTTATTATTTATGTGATACTCTTACAGTTGCTGAGTCTTAGTAGTCTTTTTCATTTAAAAATAATTTAAATGGTAGCTTTGGTGCCTACTTCAGATTCAGGAATGCTTTTGTTTTTCTCTTTATTGGTGGTCTAATATAAATCTCATACAAATAGAAGTTAACATTTAACATTATTTTAAAATTATAGTTTACAATTTATAGGAAAGATCGAACTTATTAAAGGTCTATCAGTGAGAATGGAATGATGTTTTTTGAAAAATCAGAAAACTAAAAATATTTTAGTTTTTAATTATACACTATTAAATGAATATATTCTGCTTTTTACAAAAAAGTCTCAATCCTGTCCTCCCCCTTTTAAGAGTTTTGTGTATAACTTTCTAGGTTTTTCCTGTGCTTTTATATTGCTATCTGTACCCATGGAAACAGTAATGGTTTTGTCTGAATAAAGGCATGATATTGACTCTTTATAATCAGATGGTTGCATTTCACTGAGGATGTTTATTTCACTCATTGTTTAATTGAACAAATATCTATGGAGTGTCTGCCATATGTAAGACACTATTTTAGGAGCTAGGGAAATAGCAGTGAACAAAATAAGCAAAAAGTCTCTCTGCTCTTGTGGAAGTTACATTTCTGCTTCGGTGAGATTAGACTTTGTATTAGTTTCAAATGGCTACTATAATAAATTAGCATAAAAATGGTGGCTTAAAACAACAGAAAATTATTCTCTTACAGTTCTAGAGGCAAGAAGTGTGTTGAAATCAAGGTGTTGGCAGAGCCACACGCACTCTGGGGGCAAATCTGTTCTTTTCCTCTTCCAGGGTCTAGTGGCTGCCCTGGCACTCATGGGCTTGTGGCTGTGTCACTTCAATCTCTGCCTCTGTCTTCATATCACCTTCTCCTCTGTATCTGCATCATCTCCCTCTGCATCCTTATAAGGATACGTGTGATGACATTTAGGGCCCACCTAGATAATCCAGGATAAGCACCTTCTCCCAAGATTCTTAACTTTGTATCATTTATGCTGCCATAGGTAATGTTCACAGGTTTTGGGGATTAAAATGAATATATCTTTGGAGGAGCCATTTTTCTGCCTACTGCAGACACTAAACATAATAAATTAGTAAATAAATAGTATATTAGAGGGTAGTAAATGCTGTTGGACAACAGGAAAAGGAGAAGGAGTGTCGGAGAGGGAGGATTGCAGTTTAAATAAGATGGTCAGAGTAGGCCGTAATAAGAAGGAGACACCCAAACAAAGGTTTGAAGGAGCTGAGGAATGAAGCCATGAGCAGATCTGAGAGAGAGGTTTGAGGTAGAGGGACCAGTAAAGTGCAAAGGGCTTGGCTAAGGCAGGCGCATGTCTGGTCTGTGTGATTAATAGCAAGCAGGCCAGTGTGGCTGGAATGAAAAGTGCAAAAAGGGAGAGTAATAAGAGATAAGATTGGGAATAATAGACCAGATCACATAGGGCTTGTAGGCCTTTGTAAGGAGATTGCTTTTTTATGACTGAAATGGGGAACTATTGAAAAGTTTGAGCAGAAGAGTCACATGATCTGACACAAAGTAAAAGGATCACTCTGGCTACAATTTTGAGAATAGACTAGGTGGTTAAGTGCAGGAACAAGGAGATCAATTAGGAGGCTGTTTCAATCATTTGAGTGAGAGATGCTTGTGGTTTGGACCAGGTTAGTAGCGATAGATGTGGGGAGAAATAGTTTTGGGACATATATTTGATGGGAGAACCATTGGGATTTCCTGACAGATTGGATATAAATTCTGAGAGAAAATTTTTATTTGGCAACTCGTAGGATGGAGTTGCCATTAGCTAAGTGGGAAAGACCCCAAGTGGTATGGTTTCCAAGAAGAGATCAGGAGTTCAGTTTTGGGCATATTAAGTTTTGAGATGTCTAATAATGGACATCCAAGTAGAGATGTTGATTAAGCAGTTGGTATAGGAAGTCTGGAGTTCACTGGAGAAGGTTGGGCTGGAGATATAAATTTCGGAGTCAGTTTCATTTAGATGATGATTGAAGCCATGAGACTGGATGAAATTACCAAGGGGAATTGAATGTAGATAAAAAAAGAGGTCCCAGGACTAAGCCCTAGACACTGTAAGGTTGAGAGGTAGGAAAGAAGGGGAGAAGACAACCAAAACGGGAATGGTAAGTAAGGCAGGAAAACCAGGGCAGAGAGTATGACATTTTGGAATCCAAATGAAGTGTTTGAGTAAGGAAAAGAGTGGTCAACTATGTCAAAAGCTGTTGCTAGGAAGGTCAAGGAAGATGAGGATTGAAAAGTGACTAATGGATTAAGCCACTTAGAGGTCATTGGTGACTTTGACCTGTTTTAGTGGAGTAGTAGGGGTGAAAACCTGATTGGAGTGGGTTTAAAAGAATCGTCTTAGGGACCGGCCCGGTGGTGCAGCGGTTAAGTTCGCACGTTCTGCTTCGGCAGCCTGGGGTTCACCGGTTCGGATCCCGGGCGCGGACATGGCACCGCTTGGCAAGCCATGCTGTGGTAGGCGTCCATGCTGTGGAGGAAGATGGGCACGGATGTTAGCTCAGGGCCAGTCTTCCTCAGCAAAAAGAGGAGGATTGGCAGCAGCATGTTAGCTCAGGGCTAATCTTCCTCAAAAAAAAAAAAATCATTCTGGGTAGTGGTTACATGGCTGTAGTCACTTTATGATGAGCCATTGAGCAGTACATTTGTGATTTATGTGCTTTTTTGTATGTGTGTTAAATTTTAGTAGAAAAGGTTTTAGAAATAGAATAGGAGGACTGGAAGGGAAACAGTGAATACAGATGACTCTTTAGAGGGATTTTGCTATATAGGAGAGCAGAGAAATGGACAGTAGCTAGAGGAGGAGTGGGACCAGCAGAGGGACTTTTTAAAGATGGGACAAATAATAGCATGCGTATATGCTAATGGGAATGCTTCAATTGAGAGGGAAAAATTAATCATATAGGAGAGAGGGGAGAGTTGCTTGAACAATGTCCTTGACTAGACAAGAGAGAATATGGACACAGCTGCAGGTTGATGGGTGAATGTGTTAGTTGGAGCACGAGCAAGTTCTCTTCGGATTGTTACAGTTTTTCAACGAAATAGGAAGCAAGGTCCTCAGCTGAGAGTGAAGATGTTAGGGAGTACTGGAAGTTTGAGGAGTGAAGAAAAGATGAAATTATAGTTTAGGAAAGAGTGAGAGAATTAAGCCTATTTTTTTTTTTTAAGTTAAACTCAGTAAACATGGCTGAGTATCGGTCTTTTCCTCCAGTCATGCTGAACGACAGGAGGACAGGTATGGAAAAGGTGGAGAGATTGCTTAATCAGTTAACCAGAGATGGAGGTTTTTCCAAATGAGTGTGATGATGTAAGAGGAGGGCAAGGAAATTGAAGGCAAATGCAAGGAGTGATTAGAGTCATTGATCATAGAATTTAAGCTGGATAAAGAAAGAAGAAAGAACATGAGGAAAGAGAGGGATAGTGAGTAGAATTTCACTGTTCTATTCACTATCCCTCTGGGGTATATAATCCCAGTGGGGTCAGTGGATTGTTGGAGTTTGGTACTAAAGGAGGTCAACTGTAAAGAGGAGATCACGGAGAGACGTTGGAAATTGAGATTATTGAGGGATATTGGTAATGGAAAGGTTGGGGATATGACCATGGGTATGGCTGAGGTAGGGTGGAGGACAAGATGACTGGAGAAGAGTTGTTCAAGGAGCTGAGAAGCCAGAGTGCTGAAATCTCCAAGAATTAAGACGAGAGCAGTATTGGAGAAAGTGACAATGACCCAGAAGCTAAAAATCATGGAGAAATGAAGGGGATTGATCTAGGGAGGTGATAGATGACACAGCAATAGACGGTTGATATAATCTGATGACATGAGAAGCAAAACTGAGGCCTTTTAATTTTAAGGAGGAAGGAGGGGAAACTTTCTGAGAGTGGCAGTGAGGAGTCCCATCTCCAGGCCCAGTGGTATGACTATGGTGGCAGACAAAGCAACATTTGCTGGAGCGGGTTGCAGGGGAATTGTCCTCAGGGAACATCTAGACAAATAGATGGAATATATAGAGAATCTGTGAGTTCCAGAAATCATATCTTAAGTGTTCAAGAATTGAGGAGGAGTGTGAGATGGGTGCAGATTAGGGAGCATGCAGGGCATTATGGGGATCAGTGTATGGGTTATGAAGGATAACCTTTGAGTCTGGGACTTGTTATAGTGACTGATGTAAGTAAAAGGCAGAATGTGATCAGTCCTGACTGACTCAAGATGGGTAGTGGTGTTGAGACTGTGAGTTTTAGGAGGTAGTGAGTATTGTCTGTGGCTTCTTCTGTCCTCTCCAGTTGGAGGTGAAGAGGATGTGAGGCTCATTCACACCTGCTGCGAGTGAGGTGGCTTTACTCCAAGAACGGGGCTGCCTGTTGATTCCTGCTGAATGAGGATAGAAGTTTAGTTAAATTCTAATTTATTTTTTTTAAAGCAAATATTGGTTAAACCTTTATCTTGTGTTATATGTTGCTTTTTTCTTTATCTGGTCAAAAGAGGCAATGGTGTTATAGTACCTGTCTTTAAAAGTTGTGAAGTTATTACATAAAAGAAGTATTATATAATGACATCCCAAACAGATTATAACATGTTTTGTGAATGTCTGAATGCCTTTTGATAAAGCAAACAGGGGAGTTAGGCCAAATTTAAAATCTTAAATCCTTGGTTATAAGTAGAGGGCAGTTCTTGAAGCTTTGTGTATAAAATGTGCTAGTACTTAGTTTTAGAATTCTTGATCAGAGACAAGGGATTTTTTTTTAAAGTAAGGCCTTTATGAAATAAATTTTTCTTTCTTTTTTTTTTTGAGGAAGATTAGCCCTGAGCTAACTACTGCCAATCCTCCTCTTTTTTGCTGAGGAAGACTGGCCCTGAGCTAACATCCATGCCCATCTTCCTCTACTTTATACCTGGGACACCTACCACAGCATGGCTTTTGTCAAGCAGTGCTGTGTCCGCACCCGGGATCTAAATCGGCGAACCCCGGGCTTCCGAGAAGCGGAACGTGCAAACTTAACCGCTGTGCCACTGGGCTGGCCCCATGAAATAAATTTCTTACTGTACTATATCAGTGTCTTTTTCTTTTTTTTTTTTAGTTATCAGTGAATATCCCAACTAGCTGAATAAAAGAGCTTAAAAAAATGCCAAATATTTGTTTCCCTTAGTTGGTGCTTCTCGTGCTGCTGTTGATGCTGGCTTTGTTCCCAACGACATGCAAGTTGGACAGACAGGAAAAATAGTAGCACCAGTAAGTATTGCAATAAAATATGCCATGCAAAATTCTATGGGGTACGAACTGTATATATTTGTTAAACAATCATCTCTGTGATTTATGTCCTATTCAGTGTACGTAAGGAGTTAGCCATTACCGTGGTGAATCTGTCCTCCTCCTCACAATGTCTGTGGTTTTCTTGGTTTCAGTAAAATGCTTAGCAGTTCTTAAATCCAGCATTGTTTTTCAAATTTTTTAAAACAGTGGAAAACTTTGTCAAATTTGTATCACAACACCAAATATAAAATTGATAAAAGCAGCATTTTATTATTAAATGGATTTTATAAGTTTACATTAACGTTTATTACCATTAACCTATATAAAATCAATCTGTAAAAACAAGAATCTGTATTAATGAACACAGAATCTCAAAATCAAGAGCCGTGAATGACAATTATAGCTTTCTGAACATCTAGTTTATATCTGTATTTTGTCTAGTTATACGAAATTCAGAAAATTCTGATCTATATAGATAAATTATACTAAAATATTCTTCAGTAAAACCTATCCAAAACTTAGAAAATGAATACTTTAGTGTCAAAGTTGAATCACTAACAATATCTAATGATAGTTTACATTTCTTAGATGATAAAAGTTTTCACTGAATAGGATTCTCAGCCTGTTTAAATCTTTATTGTGTGGAGGAAAATGAGTTCTTTTATGTATTTCAAAACAAAAGGTATTTTTTATGTATTTCAAAACAAGATATTAAGTCATATCTATTAAAAAAATCTCATATCTCAATTCCCTGTTCTATCAGATGTTCATTCAAAATTTCAAAATAGTCAAAATTTTTAACTCGTCTTTGAATTTTGTTTTGAAGTGTCTGTTCAGTCTTTTCCCATTTTAAAATTAGGTGTCTTATCTTTTTATTGTCTCTTTGTAGGACATCTTTATATAACCTGCATACAAATTCTTTGTCAGATACATGTACTGTGGGTATTTTTGCCCATCTCTATTGATTTTCTTTTGATGAGCAGAAATTTTTAATTTTTATGAGATCTAATATATTGGTCTTTCCTCTTATGATTAATACTTTTTGTGTTATTCAGCTTGTTTGAAGTAAGATAAGATCTCAAAACCTAAAATAGGTACTAATACTGTTTATGAATGAAGTCACAAAATGATGTAACCTGTTTGCTTGTGATACTACGTTAGTCAGGCTATGAGAGAGCATTTATTGAGCAGATGAGCTCAAGCCTTCCACGGCATTTAATTAGGAGTGGCACACATGTATTTTTTGTGGAAGTCTTGTTTGTCCAAGTTTCCATGAGTCACTTCTTCAGGCTTGAATTTACAGAAGATCACATTTACAACCTTCCTAATCAATAATACCACAAGAAATCCAGAGATAAGCACTGAGATGGCAGACAAACTTTTATTTATTTTGATTGAAAGGAAGCACTTGTTATTAAGCAGAATAGCAGAATGACAGGGAATGACCCGTGGCATCTTTACATGTATTGAAAATAAATGTCATGCAATCAGCATCCTTTAACATGACTGTTATGAAGATAGAATTATTGAATTGTTTTTCATAAGGAATTTAAATATGTTAAATGCTTTGAAGACTTTCTTTAACATAAATCATATAATCCCCAGAGATTCTGATTCCTTAACTCTGAGTTAGGCCTGGGCATGTATAAATGTATGTATTTGCGTGTGTGTGTGTGTATTTTTCTTTAAGACGTTAAAACTTTTTTTGAAACCACCTCGAGTTTACAGAAAACTTACAAGTACAGAGCAAAAACCTTTATCTTTGTGGACCACTTGAGAGTAAGTTGCTGAGATGATGCCCCATCATCCCCAAATATGTAGGACATTCTCCTACATAACCACAGTACAACCTTTAAAATCAAGACATTAACACTATCTAATCATCAGAACCCATTCAGGCTTTGCCACTTGTCCCAGTAATGTCCTTCATAGCAAAAGGATATATTTCAGAATCGCGTGTTGCACGTGTTGTCATGAATCCTTCCATCTTAAACAGTTCCTGTCTTGCCTTGACTTTCATGACTTTGACACTTTTGAAGATTATAGGACAGCTATTTTGTAGAATAGAATATGCCTCAATTTAGGTTTGTCTGATGTTTTCTGACAATTCCATTTAGGTTATACATCTTTGACAGGAGTATCACAAAAGTAATATTTCATCCTATCAGGTGCTACACAATTTCATTTTGTCTTATTACTGATAATTTTGACTTTGATCATTTGTTTAAGGTGAGATCTGTCAAACTTCTTCCTTTGTAATTAATAAATGTTTTATGAGATATACTTTGAAATGATGTGAATATTCTAATTCAAACTTTCAGTTTATTCATTTATTTATATCAGTAGGGACTTAGGGGTCCTGTTTTATTCAGTGAGTGAATATCTGTTATTTTTATTATTGTTGATATACAAATTGTCCCACATTTGGCCAGTGAGAAACCCCTTCAGGGTGGCTTTTGTGTCTGTTTGACATGTTTCCACCATTCTTTGAGCCCTTTTTTAGATGTTCCAGGCTCATTTTGTGCTTTTCCTATACCAGCCTTGGGATCAGCCTTTTCTCCAAGGAGTCCTGGCTCCTTTTAGAGAAGAATGGTATTTAGAAGGCAACATCTGGATGTTAATTGTGCTCATTGCTATTGGGATGTTGCTCTTCCCAGGACCTCTCGAAAAAAAAAAAGCTTGTGTACATTTATGTATGTATACAAACACATTTACATCTTTATTTCTCTATCAGTCTACATATATTGAAAACCATGAGTTCACAGTGAGACTCCCAATCCAAGTCCAGTACCACAGGGTCAGTTCTAGTTCTCTCCCTTTCCCTGTTTGTAATGCCCTTCCCCTGCAGTGAAAAACCTGGGCTCTGCCAATACCCTACCCTGCACAGGTTGCCCCACTCAGGCTCTGACACCCTTCACTGAGCAGCCCTTCTACATAGATACCCTGTCCACCTTGCTTGGACTCTGACACCCCTGTCTGGATTATTTCCTCCCAAAGTAGTTGTATGATTTTATATTTCTACCAACTATGTATTTGAGTTTCAGTTGCTCATTTTCACCAACATTTGGTGTTTTAGCTGTTCAGGTGCATGTGTAGTGGTACCTTATTGTGGTTTTAATTTACATTTCCCTGACATCTAATGATAGTGAACACTGTTCTGTTATTGGCCATTCAGATGTCTTCTTTGTGAAGCATGTGTTCATATCTTTGGCTCTTTTTTATTGAATTGCTTATCTTTTTGTTGAGTTGTAATAGTTTTTTATATATTCCAGATATGAGTTTCTTGTCAGATATATGTTTTACAAATATTTTCTCCCAATCTATGGTTTTCCTATTTATTTTCTTAATGGTATCAAATTGAGGAACTTCCCTTCTGTTCCCAATTTGCTGAGAGTTGTTACTATGAATGATTGTTGAGTTTTGTCAAATGTTTTTCTGCATCTATTGAAAGGATCATATGGTTTCTCTCCTTTATTCTGTTAATACGGTGAATTACATTGTTTGATTTTTGAATGTTAAACTACCTTGAATTACTGTGATAAGCCCTACTTGATCATGGTATGTTATCCTTTTAATATATTGCTGATTTTGATTGACTAATATTTGTTAAGGATTTGTGAATCTTTTTTCATCAAAATAATCTGTAATTTTCTTTCTTTTTTTTTAAACTTCTTTATCTAATTTTGGTATCAACATTATGCTGACTTTATAAGATGAGTTGAATGATGTTCCCTCCTGCTCCATTTTCTGAATGAGTTTGTGTAAGATTGATGTTTTTTTTCCCTTGTGTTTGAGAGAATTCACCAGTGAAGCCATCTGGGCCTGGGGTTTTCTTTGTTGGAGTGTTTGACAGTTAACTCAATTTCTTTAATAGATTTAGAGCTATTCATATTTTCTGTTTTATTTTTGAGTCTGTTTCATAAGTGGTATGTTTCAAGGAATTGGTCCAATTCTTCTGAGTTGTCAAATATATTGGATAAAGTTATTTATGAAATTGCCCTATTTTCTTTTTATTGTCTGTAAGATCTGGAGTGGTAGCTCTTTAATTTCTGAAATTGGTAATTTGTGTCTTCTCTTTTTTGTTCTCCTTCTCTTCATCAGTCTAGCCAGAAGTTTATAAAAAATTTTTAAAAAAGCTTTTCTATGATCCAATGTTTTACAATAATAGCTTTATTAGATATAATTTATATACCGTATTAAGTGTTTAATTCAATGCATTTAGTATATTCAGAGTTGTGCAACCATCACCTCACTCAGTTTTAGAACATTTTCATCACCCCAAAAAGAAACTGCATACCTATTTTCTTCTCAACTTCCCCAGCCCTAGGCAACTACCAATCTATTTTCTGTTTATACAGATTTGCCCATTCTGGACATTTCATGTAAATATAGTCATATAATATGTGGTCTTTTATGAGTGGCTTTTTTCATTTAGCATAATATTGTCAAGGTTTGTCCATGTCATAGTATTCCTTTTCATTGCCAAAAAGTATTTCATTATATGAATATACCACAATTTATTTATCCATCCATCATCTGATATACATTTGGGTTGTTTCGCTTTTTGGCTATTATGAATAATGCAGATATGAACATTCATTTACAAGTTTTTGTGTGGACATATATTTTCATTTCTCTTGGATATATACCTAGGAGTGGAATTGCTGGATCATATGGTAAGTCTGTGTTTAACCTTTTGAGGGAATGTCAAATTGTTTTCCAATGCAGCTACACTGACAATGAACTTTTAGCTTTGTTAATATTTTTCATTGTTTTCTTTTTATTGATTTTTCTTCTTAATTTCCTTCCTTGTAATTACTTTGGATTTACCTTGTTCTTAAGGTAGAACTTTACTTCATTAATTTTGTATTTTTCCTGTCTTTAAATGTAAATATTAGAGGTATACATTTCCCTGTAAGCACTGCTTTAGCTGCATCCCACAAATTTTGAAATATTGTATTTTTATCATTTCTTAAAAATATTTTCTAATTTAGAAAATTAGAAATGTTTATTTCTAGAGATTTGTGTTTTTTTCCTAGATAGTTTTCCATTATTGATTTCTAATTTAATTTTGGAGAACATCTCTTTAATATTTGTCTTAAAATTTGTTGAGCCTTATTTTATGGCCTAGCAAATGCTCTGTCTTGGTGAACATACCATGTGCACTTGAGAAGAATATATATTCTGCCAGTAGACATTGCAGGAAAAAAGATTAGTGAACTTGAAGATGTGGCAGCAGAAACTCTCCAAAATGAGACAGAGAAAAACAAGAAAAAAACAGGAAAAAAATGGACAGTGCATTGGTGAGCTGTAGGACAACTTGAGGAGGCCTAATGTATGTGTGATTGGAGCAGCAAAACTATTTGAAGAAATAATGGCCAGAAAATTTCCAAATTTGGTGAAAACTAGAAACCCACAGATCTCAGAAACTCAACAAACCCTAAGAATAGAAACGTGAAGGAAACTACAAGGCACATCATAATTAAATTGTTTAACAAATGATAAAAAGAAATTCTTAAAAGCAGTCAGAGCAAAATATAAATGAAGTTAATGCTCCACTCAAAAAGAAGAGACTGACCGAGGTGGCGCTCTGCTTCAGTGACCTGGGATTCGCTGGTTCGGATCCCAGGCACAGACCTATGCACTGCTTATCAAGCCATGCTGTGGTAGGCGTACCACATATAGAATAGAAGATGGGCACAGATGTTAACTCAGGGCCAGTTTTCCTGAGCAAAAAGAGGAGGATTGGTGGTAGATATTAAGGCTAATCTTCCTCAAAAAGAAAAAAAAATCAGAGATTGTCAGAATGTATAAAAGCAAGACTCAAGTATATGTCACCTATAAGGAATACATTTTGGGGGCTGGCCCCATGGCCAAGTGGTTAAGTTTGCACGCTCTGCTTCAGCGGCCCAGGGTTTTGCTAGTTCAGATCCTGAGTGCGGACATGGCACCATTCATCAGGCCACGCTGAGGCATCATCCCACATAGCACAACCAGAAGGACCTACAACTAGGATATGCAACTATGTACTGGGGGGCTCTGGGGAGAATAAAAAAAAGAAAAAAAAAAGAAAAGAATAAGAAATACATTTTAGATATAAAAAAAGATATACATTGAAAGGGAAAGGATAGAAAAAGATACAGCATACAAACAGTAAGCACAAGAAACCTGGAGTGTCTTTATTGATACCAAATCAAGTAGACTTCATGACTGTGAGTACTGCCAAAGATACAGAGGGAATGTTACATAATGATAAAAGGATCAATTTATCAGGAAGACAGAATAATCATGAATGTATAAGTGTGCAAAACGGAGTTTCAGGATACATCAAGCAAAAACTGACAACTCAAGTGAGAAATAGACAAATCCATAATGATAATTTGAGATTTTAACACGTTTTCCCTGTAATTGATAGAATGACTAGACCAAAAAGTTCAGTAAGGACATAAAAGGTCTAGACCAGGGGTCTGCAAGCTTTGTAGAGTCAGATAGCAAATATTTTTGGTTTTATGGGCCATAGAATCTGTGTTGTAGCTACTTAACTCTTCTGTATAGAGCAAAAGCAACCACAGACAAACAAGTAAATGAATGAGCATGGCTCATTGGAGCTTTGCTGTATTACAGTAAAACTTTATATACAAAAATAGGTAGCAGTCTGGATTTGGCCTGTTGACCTCACATTTATAGAACATTATGCCATATTTTTTTTCTCTACTTTTATTCCAGGATTCTAGTTACACATATTTTAGATATCTTTATATTCTTCCACAGATTACTGAAGTTCTGTTCATTCTTTTTCATCTTTTTTTCCCATCTGTTCTTTATGTTGGATAATTTCTATTGGTCTACCTTCAAGGTCACTGATTCTTCTATAATTTCAACTATGTTGTTAAACCCATCTAGGGAATTCCTTATTTAAGATTTTGTATTTTTCAGTTCTAGATTTGCCTTTGTTTTTTTTTATAGTTTTCTTTTCTCTGCTGAGTTTTTTTTATCTTTTCGGTCATTGCAGATATCTTTTCCTTTGCATCCTTGACCCTACTTACAATAGCCACTTTTAAATCCTTATGTACTAATTCCAAAATGTGGGTTATTTCAAGGTTGTATTTTCTTATTTTCCTGTTTCTTTGTGAGTGTAGTATGATGGTTCTCAATTTTTTTGTCTTAGGACTCCTTACTTTTAAAAATTATTGAGGGCTT
Source organism: Equus quagga (assembly GCF_021613505.1). NCBI lineage: Eukaryota > Metazoa > Chordata > Mammalia > Perissodactyla > Equidae > Equus > Equus quagga. Next base: position 40,388 of record NW_025796915.1, on the reverse strand, counting down.
TCAAAGAACTTTTGTTTATGTGGGTCGTCTGTTGATAATTATTGTATTAGAAATTCAAACAGAAAAATTAAAAATATTTATTCATTTGAAAATAACAATAATAAAACCCTTTATCTTAGTTTTCATTAAAATGTTATTTATATTATCTTCCAAAACAAAAAGAAGTTCAATGAGAATAGTAATATTATTTTACATTTTTGGTTTCATATCTGGCTTAATAGAAAATGGCTAAACCCTCATTTCTGCTTCCCGTATGTTGTTTTATATTGGTTTGATTGAAGTAAATGAAGAAAATCCAGCATCACAATATGTGTCGTTGGAAAAGAAAGGAGAATTTTAATAGCCTTTTCAGAAAATCGAGGATATTCTTCTTTTACACTACAGCAAAACTTGATAAGTAGTAATTTCTTAACAGTTATTTGCAGTGTGGAATCTGAAACAGTATCAATGAACTTTTTATACTCTTAAGTTAAAATCACTTGCTCTGTATTGCACTTTGAATAGATCTTTTACTATCTTGTAACATCGTGCATTATTTATTTAGAAAATAATGGTGTACTGAGTTTTGCAGATCTTCCAAATGTTGACATATTTTATCAATATCAAAAAATCACATCTATTAATATCACCACTCATCTTGTTAGAAGAGTCTTTAAAGCTTATATTCATGGATACAAGTTTTTTGGAATTCTAATTATCATTTAAAAGCTCAGATTTTGTCCTTGGAAACAAAAACTTTCAGTTTTTTCCTCAGAATTGATAAACTCATTTCATTCATTTTGAATAAAACATCTGCCAAAAGACCCAAATATCTGTCAGTTGTTCTTTGAAGTAAAAATGGTGTTCCATGAAAAAAGTGATTGGTTCAACTTATAACGGAAACCGTTGTCCAAGTGATTTTCTTCAAGATATTCATTGTGGTTTGGTATGCAGTGGAAGTACTTTATGCATACTTTACAGTTTGTCACAGAATACTAAAAAGGTGTGCAATCAAAGGTCAAGATTTAATAAAACTAATAATTTTTATTGCTTCATCAAGGATATTCTTAAGTGAAATCAGCTTTTTCTTTTTTTCTTTTTTTGCACTGTGAGTGTGTGGTAATGAGAATGCAGTGACAGCTAGTACAGTTTGGTGCAACTGTCTTGATTAATGCTAAGGCAGCAATATTTTTATCTACTATTGTTTTTACATTATCAATGCAAAAGTCAATACAGTTTTTCCAGGCTACATCATGAGATTCAAAAAAATTATTTAACACTTTGAGTATTTCAGCACCACTTTTGTTTGTTGCCAAGCATTCAAATAAAGGAATTCTTTGATGATTAGTTGGTATTGATACTGGGCAAATACAACTAAAACACAAAGCCCAACTATATAGGTTTTTTAGGCAAAAGTACAATTTTGCGGATAAATTAACTTAGTATTCATGTTTACAATTAAGTTTTTATTCAGCAAGTTACTGTGTCTTTGGAATGTGGCAGTGCCTTAGTTTCTTTTACTGATTTTTCATCGAGCAGTCATTCAGCAATGTCATCTTTATTAGTCTTTCAGCAACTGTGCTTCTTCAGCCAATGAAATATGATAACCCATAAGATGCTGCAGTGACTTTTTCCTTTCTGATTTGAAAAGCTTACAATAAACAATTTTTGGCTTTTAACCTTCATCACATCTATGTTTAAAAATAAAATGTTCAATTTTTCTCATTTTCAAAATGGCTGTCGTTTCCATTGCATAAGATACAGTGATGTAGATTAACATCTGTAAAGCCAAGAGAAAGATAACTTTCATCATGTTTTCACTTATTTTTAATTTTTCTCAATATTTTTTAGAATAGATTGCTCTTTTCTATAAATTAGAGAACTCATCAGTTTCATCTTTTTCAGCATTTGTAGATGTAGACGTTGCAGCTCTGGGTTGAGAAAGTAAGACTTCTGTAGTTTAGTATAAATATTAGCAAAATCTAAAATAATAGTTTTAGGTAAATTTTGAAATGTATAAAAGTTTTCAAAAATTTTTAAGTGTTATTGCCATACCAGACAACAAAGTGTACTTTTTGTAGTGTTTTCTTTTTGGCACAAGGAAATCTTTGGGATTTCAATATCAATTTATTGAATGATAATGAGGTTACAGGTCTTATAACAGTTATAACAGTAAGAGCACAAACTACTATACTGTACTGAGAACAAACTGAGTTAATCTCTCTAAACATACATATTTATACTTAAAACCCACTACCTTAAAAAATTTCTAGGAAACACAAAAATACAGATGCGTACGTTCTAGTAATTTATCAGAGTATGATTTCCTCAACAGTCATGTAGTTACTGGAAAACTCCACTATACAATTGTGATAGAATAAGAGAGAAAAGGGCAAATAACGTTTTAGTATTACTGTGAAAATAGTTTTTACCTTGTAGATCCCTAGAAGGGTCCTGGGGCTTCTAGTGATGTGCAAACCATATTTTGAGAATCACTGGCCTAGTGCTTTGGATTATATTATAGATATTGAATAATATCTGTAGAGATTATGGATTCTGTTATATTTCAATTAAGAATATTAATTTTTTGTTTTAGTAAGCAGTTAACTTAGCTGAGCTCAAACTCCAAGCTATGTCTTCCCTTTTAGTCCTAGCCAGGCGGCTTAGAGGCAGCCTCACACACATCAAGTACAGGGATCAGCCAGAGGTTTAAGCAGAAGATATATGCAGTTTGTCGTTCTCCCTCTGGAAATTTTTCTTATTTTCCAGCTGATGTGGCAGGCACAAATACTGTCTTCCGTGTGTTTCCTTAACTAATATGATTGCATGTTTCCATCCAAAATGGCTGCTTTCTAATTGGCTTTTATTCCCCTTGTGGGAAATTCACAAATACCCCAGGGGAAAAAGTTGAGGTACATGGTGGGCTCATCTTATTGTGCTTCCCTTCCCTGCAGAATTCTGGCTTCTCAAATGCTGCCTGTCCTGGTTGATCTCAAATGTATTTAAACAGTTGCTGTCTGTATTTTAACCAGATTTCCTAGTGTTTCTCCACAGGAGAGTTAGTCTGATACAAGCTATTCCCTCAGGGCCATAAGCAGGAGTCCTGAGGCCCGGAATTGAATGCGTTACTTCACATTGTGTTCTGACTAGTACAGATTTGGATTATCTTCCTAAATAATATGTTAATTAATGCTACTTAATATTGCATTAGATTCTTGGCAGCCATATCCCACTGCTGGCATGTATTACGCTTAGGGACGTCCAAAATCTCTGTCTTCTCCTCCCGCCATGTTGTATTGCCTGCTATTAAACCATGTCTCCCTTGTATAGTAATAATGCAGTGTTTCTTTGTGTTTAAAGCTGAACACAGTACTTTCACTTACTTTTATTAAATTTAGATCTGTGTTCTCTACCATGGAAGCCTCTTGAATCTTTTAAAGCTTGATTTTTTCCGTTCACATTTCCTTTAACTTTATATTATTTGAAGATCCTGTGTTATGTTTTATTGTCATTTTATAATAGCTATGGAAAGCATCACTGTGGTTCTGTCTGATGATAAATAGTAAGAAGTTGTGTATTTCTTCAAGTAAGGGAACATCTAAAGGAAAATTTTGTTATCCTCACAAAATAATTTTACTTTTATGATCAGCTTTTATGAGAAAACACGTAATAACCAAAAGATGCTGTGAATTTAGTTGTACTTTTAAATACATTTTTACCATTTGCAGCAGTTTACACATAAATATGGAAGATTATTAAATGTATATATATAAAACAATTCCTGGGGCCATCCTGGTGGCACAGCAGTTAAGTGTCCACGTTCCGCTTCTCGGCAGCCCAGGGTTCACTGGTTCAGATCCCAGGTGCGGACATGGCACTGCTTGGCATGTTATGCAGTGGTAGGCATCCCACATATAAAGTAGAGGAAGATGGGCAGGGATGTTAGCATAGGGCAAGGCTTCCTCAACAAAAAGAGGAAGACTGAAGGGGCTGGCCCCGTGGCCGAGTGGTTAAGTTCGTGCGCTCCGCTGCAGGCGGCCCAGTGTTTCGTTGGTTCGAATCCTGGGCGCAGACATGGCACTGCTCATCAGACCACGCTGAGGCAGCGTCCCACATGCCACAACTAGAAGGACCCACAACGAAGAATATACAACTATGTACCGGGGGGCTTTGGGGAGAAAAAGGAAAAAATAAAATCTTTAAAAAAAAATAAAAAAAAAAAAAGAGGAAGACTGAAGTAGTTAGCTCAGGGCTAATCTTCCTGAAAAACAAAAAACAAAAAAACAAAACTAACAATTCCTGATAAGTTTATGGATTCATGCTCCCTGCAAGAATTTAGACTGAGTGATGGGGAACCACTACTATATAGCTTACTGTTGCAACAAAGACTTCTGTTCCTCTTTATTTTTTAATTAATTTTTTTATATTAATTTAGTTTTTATTGTGTTCATGATAGGTTACAATCTTGTGAAACTTCACTTGTACATTATTGTCTGCCAGTCGTGTTGTAGGTGCACCCCTTCACCCTTTGTGCCCACCCCCAAACCCACCTTTCCCCTGGTAGCCACTAATCTGTTCTCTTTGTCTACATTTTTAACTTCCTCATATGAGTGGAGTCATACAGAGATTGTCCGTCTCTATCTGGCTTATTTCACTTAACATAATTCCATCATGGTCCATCCATGTTGTTGCAAATGGGACGATTTTGTTCTTTTTTATGGCTGAGTAGTATTCCATTGTTTATATATATCTATTAAGTCCATCTGGTCTAATTTTTCATTTAATTCTATTATTTCCTTGTTGATTTTCTGTCTGGATGTTCTGTCCATTGGTGTTAATGGTGTGTTGAGGTCCCCTACTATTATCGTATTGTTGTTGATGTCTTCTTTTAGTTCTATTAAGAGTTGCTTTACAAATTTTGGTGCTCCTGTGTTGGGTGCGTATATATTTATAAGTGTTATGTCTTCTTGGTGGAGAGTCCCTTTTATCATTATATACTGTCCCTCTTTATCTTTCTTTATCTGTTTTGCTTTGAAATCTACCTTGTCTGATATTAGTATAGTGACACCTGCTTTCTTTTGTTCATTATTAGCTTGGAGTATTGTTCTCCATCCCTTCACTCTGAGTCTGTGTTTGTCTTTGGGGCTGAGGTGTGTTTCCTGGAGGCAGCATATTGTTGGATCTTGTTCTTTGATCCATCCTGCCACTCTGTGTCTTTTGATTGGGGAGTTCAATCCATTTACATTTAGAGTGATTATTGAGATGTGGGGGCCTACCACTACCATTTTGAGTCTTGTTTTCCGGTTTTCTTCAATTTCCTTTGTTTCTCGTCCCATGGTTTAATCTGTTCTGATGTAGAGCTGCTACTCTCTGTTGTTGTCCTTCTACTTATCTCCTCTGCTCTTGGTTTTGTAGCCCCTTTCCTTTTTTGGATTTTTCAGGAATGAGGGTTTTCCTGAGGATTTCCTGTAGAGGAGGTTTTGTGGCAATGAACTCCCTTAATTTTTGTTTATCTTGGAAAGTTTTTATTTCTCCATCGTATTTGAAGGATATTTTCGCTGGGTAGAGAATTCTCGGCTGTAGATTTTTGTCCTTCAGATTTTTGAATATATCATTCCACTCTCTTCTAGCCTGTAAAGTTTCTGCTGAGAAATCTGCTGATAGCCTGATGGGGGTTCCTTTGTAGGTTAGTTTCTTTTGCCTGGCTGTCCTTAGTATTTTCTCCTTGTCATTGACTTTTGCTAGCTTCACTACTATATGCCGTGGAGTTGGTCATCTTGCATTGATAAAATTTGGAGATCTATTGGCTTCTGTCACCTGAAGATCCATCTCTCTCACCAGATTTGGGAAGTTCTCAGCCATTATTTCTTTGAATAGGCTTTCTGCCCCTTTCTCCTTCTCTTCTCCCTCTGGTATACCTATAATCCTTACGTTGCATCTCCTAATTGTGTCTGATAATTCTCGGAGAGTTTCTTCATTTCTTTTTAGTCTTGCTTCTCTCTCCTCCTCTGCCTGCAGCAATTCTATATTGCCGTCTTCCAAACTGCTAATTCTTTCCTCCATATTATCGGCCCTACTGTTCAGAGCATCTAGATTTTTCTTAATCTCCTCTATTGTGTTCTTCATTTCCAATATTTCTGTTTGGTTCTTCTTTATCGTATCAAACTCTTTTGTGACATAGCTCCTGAACTCGTTGAGTTGTCGGTCAGAATTCTCTCTTAACTCATTGAGTATTTTAATGATGGCTGTTTTGAAGTCATCATCATTTAGGTTATATATCTCATTTTCTTTGGGATTGTTTTCTGTGTATTTGTTACTTTCTTTCTGTTGTGGAGATTTAATGTATTTTTTCATATTGCTTGATGTTGTTGATTTGTGCCTCCGCATGGAGATAGAGTTTAGTTGCTCCTTTCACTTGTTTCAGCTGCTTAGGTGGGGGAGCAGCTGTTTATACTGCACCAACCAGGAACCCTGTCCGCAGTTGCTAACTGGGCCTGGGCCCCTCCTCGTAGCCACAGTGGTCCTTTGGAATCCCCCCTCTGCCGTGGGGGCCGTCACAGGGGGGCTTCAGGCTGCTGGTGGTGCCTACTGTTGCAGCCCACCTAGATGTGCTCCTTCCTTGGGGTCTGCAACGGTGTTATGGGCTTTTCCAGCGGCCAGGGGTGGGATCACTTATATTTGTCGCTCCGTTGCTATCAGCACCCACAAAATCTCACTTGTCCTCTATGGGTCGCAGGAGAGCTATTGGCATCTTCTACAGTCTGTGGTTAGTTCACCTAGCTATGCTGCTTTTGCCCTGGGGTCTTCCAGCCTTGTGGCTGGCGGCTGGGTGCCTTCTACTGGTGCTGTGCAGAGGCTTTCCCTAAGGCTGCTGTGAGCCTGTAGGGTTTCCCCCTAGGCTACGGAGCTGGGTCTCTGGAACTCCCCCCAGCCCCAGTCCTCTCCGAGATCTCCGGCTATCCCTAGTCCCACGGGGCGGGCAACGGCAGCTGGGGGTCGCCCCGCCCTCTGGGATTCTCTCCAGGACTCTCCCGGAGCCGTGAATGCTGGGCGTGGCCCCTCTGCTAATGGCAGACAGAGAGTTTTGTCTGCTGCCCGGGCGGAACTCCGGCGCTTCCCCTCCGGGTCGCAGAGCCAGCCTTTGAAACTTCCCCCAGCCCCAGTCCTCTCCGAGATCTCCGGCAATCCCTACTCCCACGGGGCGGGCAATGGCAGCTGGGAGACCTCCGTACCCTCAGCGACTCTCTCTGGGACCCTCCGGGCGCCATGAACACCAGGCGGGGTCTCCCCGCCAATGGCGGGGAGAGACTCTCCCCACGGGCTCAGGTGTGCAACTCCAAAGTTTCCCTCTGCGTTTAGGAGTAATTGCGGGGGGTTTAGGTAGGGTTCTGGTCACCTGTTTCCACCGTCGCTCCTCTGTTGTGTGCTCGCTCCTGCCCTAGATGTGTGTAGATCCTCTGGGGGCGTCCGTTGGAAGAAAGCCACTTGCGGGTACTAGGCTGCTCGGTCGGGGTCAGAGAGTTTTCACCTATTTCCACATCCTCCCAGAGGAAAGTCCGTCTGCCTTCCGATGTATAGTCGCGTGGGTATCTCAGACGTCCTGAGATGCTGTCTGGATATCCTTTGTCAAGCGATAAGTGTCCAAATAATTGTAGACTCGAAGGGGGAGAGACAAAGAGGACTACTCACGGCGCCATCTTGGATCTCTCCATTGTTTATATATACCGCATCTTCTTTATCCAGTCGTCTGTTGATGGGCACTTAGGTTGCTTCCACATCTTGGCTATTGTAAATAATGCTGCAATGAACATTGGGGTGCGTGGGACTTTTGGAATTGCTGACTTCAAGCTCTTTGGATAGATACCCAGTAGTGGGATGGCTGGATCGTATGGTAGTTCTATTTTTAATTTTTTGAGGAATCTCCATACTGTTTTCTGTAGTGGCTGCACCACTTTGCATTCCCACCAGCAGTGGATGAGGGTTCCTTTTTCTCCACAACCTCTCCAACATTTGTTACTGTTTGTTTTAGTTATTTTTGTCCTTCTAATGGGTGTAAGGTGATATCTTAGTGTAGTTTTGATTTGCATTTCCCTGATGCACAGCGATGATGAGCATCTTTTCATGTGCCTGTTGGCCATCCATATATCTTCTTTGGAGAAATGTCTGTTCATGTCTCCTGCCCGTTTTTTTTTAATTATTAAGATTATGATAGTTTACAACCTTGTGAAATTTCAGTTGTCCTTTATTGTTAGTCATGTTGTAGGTGCACCCTTCACCCTTTGTGCCCTCCCCTCAACCCCCTTTCCCCTGGTAACCACCAACCAGTTCTCTTTGCCTAAATGTTAACTTCCACCTATGAGTGGAGTCATACAGAGTTCGTCTTTCTCTATGTGGCTTATTTCACTTAACAGAATACCCTCAAGGTCCATGCATGCCCTGCCCATTTTTTGATCAGGTTGTTTGATTTTTTTGTTGTTGAGTTGTGTGAGTTCTTTATATATTATGCATGTTAACCCTTTGTCGGATGTATGACTTGCAAATATTTTTCCCAGTTAGTGGGTTGTTTTCTTGTTTCAATCCTGATTTCCTTTGCCTTGAAGAAGCTCTTTAGTCTGATGAAGTCCTATTCGTTTATTCTTTCTATTGTTTCCCTTGTCTGAGAAGACATGGTGTCTGAGAAGATCCTTTTAATACTGATGTCAAAGAGTGTACTGCCTACATTTTCTTCTAGAAGCCTTAGGGTTTCAGGTCTCACCTTTAGGTCTTTGATCCATTTTGAGTTTATTTTGGTGAATGGTGAAGAAGAATGGTCAGTTTTCATTCTTTGACATGTGGCTTTCCAGTTTTCCCAGCACCATTTGTTGAAAAGACTTTCTTTTCTCCATTGTATGCTGTCAGCTCCTTTGTCAAAGATTAGCTGTCCATAGATGTGTGGTTTTATTTCTGGGCTTTCAATTCTGTTCCATTGATCTGTGCACCTGTTTTTGTACCAGTACCATGCTGTTTTCATCACTATAGCTTTGTAGTATGTTTTGAAGTCAGGGATTCTGGTGCCTCCGGCTGTGTTCTTTTTTCTCAGGATTGCTTTAGCAATTCGGGGTCTTTTGTTGCCTCATATGAATTTTAGGATTCTTTGTTCTATTTCTGTAAAGAATGTTATTGGGATTCTGATTAGGATGTCATTGAATCTGTAGATTGCTTTAGGTAGAATGGACATTTTAACAATGTTTATTCTTCCAGTCCATGTGCATGGAATGTCTTTCCATCTCTTTATGCCGTCATCTATTTCTTTCAGAAAAGCCATGTAATTTTCGTTGTATAGGTCTTCTACTTCCTTAGTTAAGTTCAACCCCAGGTATTTTATTCTTTTTGTTGCGATTGTGAATGGTATTGTGTTCTTGAGTTCTTTTTCTGTTAGTTTGTTATTAGAGTATAGAAATGCTACTGATTTTTGCAAATTGATTTTGTACCCTGCAACTTTGCTGTAGTTGTTGATTACATCTAAGAGTTTTCCAGTGGATTCTTTGGGGTTTTCTATATATGAGATCATGTTGTCTGCAAACAGGGAAACTTTCACTTCTTCCCTCCCTATTTGAATTCCTTTTATTCCTTTTTCTTGCCTAATTGCTCTTGCCAAAACCTCCAGTACTATGTTGAATAAGAGTGGTGATAGAGGGCATCCTCATCTTGTTCCTGTTTTCAGGGGGATGGCGAGTTTTTGCCCATTGAGTATGATGTTCGCTTGGGTTTGCCATATCTGGCCTTTATTATGTTGAGGTAGTTCCCTTCTGTCCCCATTTTATTCAGAGTTTTTATCATAAATGGCTGTTGGATCTTGTCAAATGCTTTCTCTGCATCTATTGAGATGATCTTGTGGTTTTTATTCCTCAGTTTGTTGATGTGGTGGATCACATTGTTTGATTTGCGGATGTTGAACCATCCCTGTGTCCCTGGTATGAATCCCACTTAATCATGATGTAGGATCCTTTTGATGAATTGCTGAATTCAGGTTGCCAAAATTTTGTTGAGAATTTTTGCATCTATGTTCATCAGCAATATCAGCCTATAGTTCTCCTTTTTTGTGCTGTCCTTGTCAGGCTTTGGTATCAGTGTGACGTTGGCCTTGTAGAATGTGTTAGGAAGTGTTCCATCCTCGCTAATGTTTTGGAACAGCTTGAAAAGGATAGGTATTAAATCCTCTCTGAAAGTTTGGTAGAATTCCCCAGGAAAGCCATCTGCTCCTAGGGTTTCATTCTTTGGGATGCTTTTGATTGCTGTTTCAATCTCTTTACTTGTGATTGGTCTGTTCAAATTGTTTGCTTCTTCTTGACTAAACTTTGAGAGATTGTAGTCCAAGAATTTATCCATTTCCTCTAGGTTAGCCATTTTGTTGGCATATAGTTTTTCATAGTGTTGTCTTATAATCCGTCATATTTCTGCAGAGTCTGTTGTTATTTCTCCTGTTTCATTTCTGATTCTGTTTATTTGAGCGTTCTTCCTTTTTTTCTTTGTAAGTCTGGCTAGGGGTTTGTCAATTTTGTTTATCTTCTCAAAGAACCAGCTCTTTGTTTCATTGATCCTTTCTACTACCTTTCTTGTTTCAATAGCATTTATTTCTGCTCTGATTTTTACTATTTCTCACCTTCTGCTAACTTTCGGCTTTGTTTGTTCTTCTTTCTCTAGTTCAGTTAGGTGTAGTTTAAGGTTGCTTATTTGGGATTTTTCTTGTTTGTTAAGATGTGCTTGTATGGTGATGAATTTTCCTCTTAATACAGCTTTTGCTCTATCCCATATGAGTTGGTACGACACGTAATCATTTTCATTTGTCTCCAAGTATTTTTTGATTTCTTCTTTAATTTCTTCAATGATCCATTGCTTTTTCAATAGCCTATTGCTTAGTCTCCACATCTTTATGCCTTTCTCAGCTTTTTTCTTGTAATTAATTTCTAGCATCATAGCATTATGATTAGAGAAGATGCTTGTTATTATTTCAATTTTTTAAAATTTGTAGAGGCTTGCCTTGTTTCCCAGCATATGGTCTATCCTTGAGAATGTTCCATGTGCACTGGAGAAGAATGTGTATTCTGCTGTTTTTGGATGGAGTGTTCTGTATATGTGTGTTAAGTCCAACTCTTTTAGCTTTTCGTTTAACTCCACTGTTTCTTTGTTGATTTTCTGTCTGGATGATCTGTCCATTGATGTGAGTGGAGTGTTGAGCTCCCCTACTATTATTGTGTTATTTTTGCTATCTTCTTTCAGGTTTGTTAATAGTTGCTTAATGAACTTTGGTGCTCCTGTGTTGGGTGCATAGATATTTAGAAGCGTTATTTCTTCTTGATGAAGTGTCCCTTTGATCATTATATATTGGCCCTCTGTGTCTCTCTTTACCTGTCTTATCTTGAAGTCTGTTTTGTCTGATATAAGTATTGCACCACCTGCTTTCTTTTGTTTGGTATTAGCTTGGAGTATTGTCTTCCACCCCTTCACTCTGAGCCTGTGTTTGTCCTTGGAGCTGAGGTGTGTTTCCTGGAGGCAACAAATTGTTGGATCTTGTTCTTTAATCCATTTTGCCACCCTGTGTCTTTTTATTGGAGAGTTCAATCCATTTACATTGAGGGTGAGCATTGATGCATGAGGGCTTAATGCTGTTATTCTGTTGCTCATTTTCCAGTTTTCCTGTGTTTCCTTTGTTTCTTGTCCTGTGTGTTTCGTCCTACCTATTGACTTCTGCAATTTCTTATGCTGGGTTTCTTAGATTATTCCTTATTTATGTTTTGTGTCTGTGTTTGTTTTTTAGTTCAGTGGCCACCCTTAAGTTTGTATTCAGACCTTCGTGTATAACATAGTCCATTTCCTGTTGGTCTCTTACTTGCTTAGCTTAGACTGATTCAATCCCTTTCCTCCTCCCCTACTAAATTATTATTTTCATTTCTTACTCCAATTTGTGTTGTGAGTTTGTGGTTAGAGTGATAAGACTGTCTTTGCTTTGATGATTTCCTTCCTTTTATCCTAATGCTATAGTTGAATATTTGCTATCCTATTCAGATTCTATTTGTCTCCCTACTGTGAGTTTTGTGACCCCTTACTCCCTTTTTTTCTTTTTTCAGGTATGAGAGCCTTCTTGAGGATTTCTTGTAGTGGAAGTCTTGTGACTACAAAGTCCCTTAGCTTTTGTTTGTCTAGAAAAGATGTAATTTCTCCCTCATATCTGAAGGATATTTTTGCTGGATAGAGTGTTCTTGGCTGAAGATTTTTATCCTTTAAAGTTTTGAATATGTCACTCCAATCTCTCCTACCTTGTAAGGTTTTTGTAGAGAAATCTGCTGAAAGTCTGATGGCGTTCCTTTGTGGCTTATTCTGCCTTGCTGCCCTGAGTATTCTTTCTTTGTCATTCATTTTTGCCATTTTTACTACTGTATGCCTTGCAGTAGGTCTTTTTACATTGACAAGTCTAGGAGAGCTGAAAGCTTCCTCCACACACATTCCTCTCTCAATCCCTAGATTTGGGAAGTTGTCTTCTATTATTTCGTTGAGCACGCTTTCTGCTCCATTTTCCTTTTCCACGCACTCAGGAATTCCGATGATTCTTAAGTTGTATTTTCTCATTGAATCTGCTAATTCTCAGAGATTTTTTTCAGTGTTTTTAATTCTTAGTTCTCTTTCTTCCTCTGTCTGGAGCCATTCAGCCTGTCTGTCTTCGGTTATGCCAATTTCCTCCTCTACGGTGTCTACATGGGCATTTGGGGAATCTGTATTTTGTTTTATCTGATCCATTGTATTTTTCATCTGTAGTATTTCTGATTCGTTCTTTTTTATAGTTTCAATCTCTTTTGTGAAGTAACTCCAGAACTCGTTGACTTGTTTCTGTATATTTGCCTTTACCTCATTGGGTCTTTGATGATAGCTATTCTGAATTCATTTTCACTTAGTTTACCTATTTCCAAGTCCTCAGGACATACTTGTGTGTTTTCATTGTTTTCCTTGTGGTCTGGAGCTTTTATAAATTCCTGGATGGTAGAGGAGCGGTTTTTGCACATAATGCTATTATTCGATTGCAGTTACAGCCTTTTGCCACTAGATGAGGGTCGAGAACCACACGTTCTGAGCCCTCTGCCTTCAGCCGCGATGGCGGGTGCGCAGGTTGGGGGAGCAGGGCCACTTTTTCTCACGTGCAGACTGGGATTCCGTTCAGCTGTCACTGTCTGATTTCCTGGGGCCCTGGCTTGTTGGCGTCCCCCCATGTGAAAGCTTTCCCCCGTTAGAGGGCTTCCGCTGCATGGTCTGTGGGAGTCCTGGACGATCCTGCGGATGCGCGGCCCCTCCTCTGCTCCTTCCCTCACCCGCGGTAGCGATCCCAGTCTCTACGGGAGGGAGTGAAGTTCTCTCTTACCCCATTGCAGCTCCTCCAAGGGCGCTTCAGCCTCTCCACCCTCCGTCTTTTGGCTGCTGTGGGTCTCTGACGATGTCTGTGTTATTAGGAGTTTTTGGTTGAAAAGCAATTGCTCCTTTTGATTGTAATTTGGAGGGGAGAGAGTCCAGGGCAAGCTCACTCCGCCATGTCACTGACGTCACTCTTTAATTAACTTTTATTTGGAAATAATTTAAAACTTACAAAAAGTTGAAAATTAAAAATAGTACAGTGTGCGTGTGTGTAGACACATAGATACACAAATTTTTTAAAAACTGTTTGACAGTAGCAACATGACCCCTAAATACTTCAGTGTGTATTTCCTCAGAATGGAAATATTCTCTTACATAACTGAGGAACAGTTATATTCCATATTTGGATTTTGTCAGTTTATATTCTTATTTAAATTTTCCATATTTTAATGGAACATTTCAATTTTATCATTTAGCCTAGTAATGTTCATCATAATATTTTCCCTTCTCAGTACAGAATCCAGTTTAGGGTCAAGTATTACATGTGGTTGTCATATTTCTTTAGCTTTTAGTCGCATGTTTGTGCTAAGGGGTGGTTCTGAGGTCTTTTTTAGCCTCAGTCTTAGACCAGCCTTCAGCACCTGGGCCTCAGGGCTGGCGCTTTCTTAGTGTTTCTGCACCTACTTCCCACCCCCTTACCGGTAGCAGCCAAACTGCTTTGTATGTCTTGTGGGGGCTGGATGGTGGTTTGAGTGGTCTTGAGAAAATTCAGGTGGAGGGTAAACAATTGTTGGAGGTATATGTTGAAACTAGGAGAGAGATTTTAAAGGAAATAAATTTTCTGTAGTCCTGTACTTTTGCTAGATTTGGGCTGCAAATTTGGCACTAGGTTTTCTAGAAGCAAATTCATATTGGAAAACAAGATCAGTGTCCTGATTTACAGTGTCTCTAGGGTAAAGACAAACTAATTGCACATGGGATGCCTGGTATCAAGATCAGAAAGAGATATTTATCTCTTGAGCCCTTATGAAGAGGACATTATTGATTAACATCCTCAGCAATATCTTTACTATAAATACAACAGTGGTTTCAATCCCGCTTTTTAAATAATGTCCCTCAGTTTGAGCCAACTGTCTAATATTTAAGTGCATTTCCATAAGGAGCCAAAATTATTTGGTTTGGGGCCTGCTGGTCTGGCTTACTCTAGGGTTAAATTTCAGACTTGTGATTTAGTTGTAGAACCAACCCTTCTTCAAATGAAATCTTATCAGGAAGCCCCATTCATAACAGAAAAAAAGTGGAGTTGAAGTGGGGTGATGTACCTAGAGTGCTACTAACTCAGCTCTCTCCCTCTCTCGTTTTTCTGAGTCTCTGTGGCACCTCTGCAGAATGATGAACCTTGAGCACATTTTGAAAACCATTTGTCCAGAAAAAAATGGTGGATTGCATAGCCTCAGACAGTTCTCCACAAATATATCTACCCGAACTGAATTTTTATTTTATCCTCTTATTGTATATCAACTGTATTATTTTAAATTTGTACCAATTTTTTAAATCCCTTATTTAGTATATTTCTCTTATTATCGGGCACTGACCTTTCCTTCTACTTCAAAAGTCAACTTATTGTTCTCTCTATAAAAGCAAAGCAGCGCAAAACAAAAACCTAACTTATCCAGGTGCGTCCAAGAAAGAGGTGACTGTTTTCTTATTTAATGCTAATATCTCTACCTGTCCTTAGATCCCATCACTTCCTACCTCTTTGGGGACAGTATTCCATTAGTTACCCCCATCCTTTGAGTCCAGAGCCTATCCCTCTCTATTGGCTCCTTTTCTGTAACCTTAAAAAAGAAAATTCTTTGTCCCAGCAGCCTCTTTTCCCCACTAGCTACTGTGGCTTTCATCTCTCTTGCTAGACTAAGCCTGAAAAAGTAGCTTACATTTGCTAAATTCACTTTGCTTCCCATTCTTTTCTTTTTTTACTTAAATAATTTATGTATAAATTATATATAAAAGTAATACAGTAAGCACCTATGTTTTTACCACCAAATTTAAGAAAAAATATTACAATACAGTTGAAAGCCCCTGTGTACTCTTCCTTTAATGCATCTTTTCCTCCCCTCAAAAGTACCCATTATCCTAAATTTGATGATTATTTCAATACATTTCATTTTTACTTTTACTATATGTCCACAGATTCCTAAACAGTACATAGCTGAACTTTTCAGCTGGAGTACTGTGAATGATTTATAAGTGTCCCAAGATGTTGATCCTCTCAGTCTTTGGAACAGGAAACATTATGACTTGCCTTGTTCATTTAGCCCAGTGTACCATACAAATATTACCATTTTGTGTGTGCCATAATATAAAAAAGTTGGGGAGCACTGACATATAATACTGTCTTGTATATAGTTTTAAAACTTTGTCAATAATAGCATACTATATGTGTTGTGTTTTTTTTAAGTTAACATCACCATATAGTTACAAAATTTTTTTTCTTGTCATGAGGACTTTTAAGATTTACTGTCTTGGCAACTTTCAGATATGCAATACAATATTAGACTGTAGTTGCCATGCTGTATATTATGTCTCCAAAACTTAATTGTTTTATAACTTGAAGTTTGTACCTTTTAACTCCCTTTACCCATTTTGCCCACTGGCAATCAGTTCTCTGTATCTATGAGCTTGGGTTCGGTTTTTCTTAGGTTCCACATATAGGTGAGATTGTATGGTATTTGTCTTTCTCTATCTGACTGGTTTCATTTATCGTAATGCCTGTTGCAAATGACAAGATTTCATTCTTTTTTATGGCTGAAAAATATTCCATCATATATATATATATACACACACACAACATTTGTTTATCCATCTGTCAATGGACATTTAAGTTATTTCCATATCTTGGCTGTTGTAAATAATGCTGCAGTGAACATGGGAGTGCATATATCTTTTCAAATTAGTGTTTTCGTTTTTCTTTGAATAAATACCCAGAAGTGGAATTCCTGGATCATATGATAGTTCTATTTTTAATTAATTTTTTTTTGAGGAAGGTTAGCCCTGAGCTAACATCTGGCGCCAATCTTCCTCTTTTTGCTGAGGAATGTTGGCCCTGAACGAACATCTGTGCCCATCTTCCTCTATTTTATATGTGGGACACCTGCCACAGCATGGCTTGATAAGTGGTGCATAAGTCTGTGCCTGGGATCCGAACTGGCGAACCCCTGGCTGCCAAAGCAGAATGCGCAAACTTAACCACTGTGCCACTGGGCCAGCCCCTATTTTTAATTTTTTGAGGACCTGCCATACTGTTTTCCATACTGGCTGCACCAGTTTACATTCCCACCAAGAGTGCACAAGGGTTCCCTTTTCTTCACATCCTCACCAGCATTTATTATCTCTTCTCTCTTTGATAATAGCCATTCTAACAAGTGTGAGGTGATATCTCCTTGTGGTTTTGGTTTGCATTTTCCAGATGATTAGTGATGTTGAGCATGTACCTGTTGACCATCTGTATGTCTTGGAAAAATGTCTATTTAGATCCTCTGCCTATTTTTTAGTTTGATGTAGTCCCACTTGTTTATTTTTGCTTTTGTTGTCAAGTCCAAAAAATCATCACCAAGACCAGTGTCAAGGAGTTTACCACCTATGTTTTCTTCTAGGAGTTTATGGTTTCAGGTCTTATATTCAAGCCTTTAGTACATTTTGAATTAATTTTTATTTATGGTGTAAGATAGTGGTCCAGTTTCATTCTTTTACATGTGCTGTCCAGTTTTCTCAATACCATTTATTGAAGAGACTATCCTTTCCCCATTGTATATTCTTGGCTCCTTTGTCATAAATTAATTGACCACATATGCATGGGTTTATTTCTACGCTCTCTATTCTGTTCCATTGATCTATGTGTCTCTTTTTATGCCGGTACTCTACTGTTTTGATTACTATAGCTTTGTAATATAGTTTGAAATCAAGAAGCCTTCACAGCTTTGTTCTTCTTTCTCAAGATTGCTTTGGCTATATGGGGTCTTTTGTGGTTTCATACAAATTTTAGATTTGTTCTATTCTGTGAAAAATGCTATCAGAATTTTAATAGGGATTGCATTGAATCTATAGATTGCTTTTAGTATGGACATTTTAACAATGTTAATTATTCCAATCCTTGAGCACAGAATATCTTTTTATTTGTGTATTCTTCAGTTTCTTTCATCAGTGTCTGATAGTTTTTGGTGTACAGGTCTTTCATTTCCTTTGTTAAATTTATTCCTCAGTATTTTATTGGTTTTGATGCAACTGTAGATGGGATTTTTCTTAATTTCTCTTTCTGATAGTTGCTAGGATATAGAAACGCAACAGATTTCTATATATCGATTTTATATCTCGCAACTTTACTGAATCATTTATTAATCCTAACAGTTTTTTTGTGGAGTCTTTAGGGTTTTCTATGTATAATATCATGTGATCTGCAAATAGAGTTTTATGTCTTCCTTTCCAATTTGGATGCCTTTTATTTGTTTTTCTTGCCTAATTGCTCTGGCTGGGACTTTCAATTCTATGTTGAATAAAAGTGGTGAGAGTGAGTGTCCTTGTCTTGTTCCTGATCTTAGAGGAAAAGCTTTCAGCTTTTCACCCTTGAGTATGATATCAGCTGTGGGCTTGTCCTATATGGCTTTTATTATGTTGACATATATTCCCTCTATACCCACTTTGTTCACTGTATGTATTCTTTATCCTTTTTTTAGTCAGTCTTATGTTTGTGAGATTCATCCATTTTAATGCAGGTAGCATTTTTTCATTTGTGTTTCATCGATGTGTATGGTATTCTATTATATAAACATGTCACACTTTACCCATTTTCCTATTAATGGATGTTTATTTAGGTAGTCTATAAATTTCTTGCTATTACAAGTAAAGTTGCTATGAAGATTCTTATATGTCTTCTTGTATATTAGTGTTTCCCTAGAAAAGTATGCCTGAGTGAAATTGCTTAGTTATAGAAAATGTTTAGCTTTACCAGATATTGACAAATTGTTTTCCGAAGTGATTATTTACAGTTACCAACAGTTTATGAAAGTTACCTTTACTCCCATCCTTTCTGAAGTTTGGTATTTTCAGTTTTTTGAAGTTTTGCAGTTCCAGAGGTAGATCGTGGTGAAGGTTGCACAACAAGGCGAATATACTTAATGCCACAGAGCTATACTTAACAATGATTAAAATGGTAAATTTTATATTATGTATATTTTAACACAATTTGAAAAGAAGTTTTGCTAGTTTGATGGTTATGAAATCTCACTGTTTTTTATTTGCTTTTTCCTGATTACTAGCGAGTTATCTTTTCATATGCTAAATGTCCATTCATGGTTTTATTTTTGGAAGTTCTTTTATATATTCTGGATAGTAATCTTTTGTTGATTATGTGTGTTGCATGCATTTTCTCTGTTTATGTCTGTCTTTTCCACTTTTTTAATCATATCTTTTGATAAACAGAAGCTTTTAATTTTAATGTAGTTGAACTTATTTTTTTCCTTTTCAATAGATATTTTGTGTTTTGTTTAAGAAATCTTCCCTAAGACAGTGTCATAACAGTATTCACTTGCATTGTCTTCTAAGAGTTTTAAAGTTTTGCTTTTCACATTTTGGCTTATAGTCTGTTTGATTTGATTTTTATGTTTGGAGTGAAGTAGGTATTCAGTTTTTTCCTCATATGGCTAATGATTTATTACACATTCCTTTTCTTCCCCACTGATCTACAGTGTCGTCACTTACATAGCAAGTTAACATATTTGCTCAAGTCTATTTCTAGGCTATCTGTTCTGTCCTATTGGTCAAATGTTTAGCATTGTATCAGTACTACACTTAAAGCTTTATTATAATAAAGTTATTTAGTTACACAATACCTCCTCCCCCATTCTTCTCCAAAATTGTCTTAGCTATTCTTGGCTCTCTGCCCTTCTCTGCAGTTTTAGAATTAGTTTGTGAAGCTCCACAGTTGGGCTTTTGATTAGAAATGTAGTTATATCTTATCCAAATATAGTCCATTCCTGAAATTGCGTAGATACTGAAGCTTAAGAGAACCTAAGTCTATATTTTATTATTTTAAAAGAGAGAATTAATAAATAGTTCCCAATCCATCAAAAACCTTAAGTAATTTCCCTCCAATTATAAAGTCTTCTGTAAACATCTAGAAGAATCCACCAGGGGCCAGCCCAGTGGCATAGTGTTTAAGTTCACACACTCCATTTCGGCAGCCCAGGGCTCGCAGGGTCGGATCCCAGGTGCAGACCTACACACCACTTATCAAGCCATGCTGTGGTGGCATCCTGCATACAAACCAGAGGAAGATTGGCTACGGGTGTCAGGTCAGGGACAATCTTCCTTGAGCAAAAAAAAGAGAATCCACCAAGATTTTCTGCATAATATAAAGCATTTAAAACACTAGTTACTTAGTCATTTCACACTTACTATACTCATTAGTTGGTATGTTTCTGGACAGAATGCAGTCATACTGGAAAGTATCAGATATTTCTTCTAACGGCTCCAATCATGTACCGTGATGTGAATAAACAATGAGAAAATATGCTAAAGATGCATGATGCATGCAGATCATTCTTAGTTAATAACCACGGCCATTTAAAAATGATAATTTACTGATTGAAGCCTTGCCTAGGTGAGATTTGGTGGTGAGGGATGGAAGAAACACTACTGTTTAGTGGTGGGTCGGGATTTGTGGGAGGGAACTGGTGAAGGGGCTCACATTTGTATTTCAAGAGATGTTTTCTTTTGGGCTTCTGAGACTCCAGAAATAGATGCTGTGGATCATTGTCCAAAGCCTTAGATTAACCAATGAAATGAAAAAAATCTCAAAATGGATGTCTCTTTGTGTTCCCGTTGTGGTTATACAATGTAAACATAAAATATGATCCTGTCAGGAAAATAGCTGAGATACAACTGCTGAGTGGACAGGACAGTCTCTCAGATTCATAAGCACCTTAAATGTGCACTTATGCAAATTCATTATAGTTGTGTTTTTCTTTTTCAATAGTGACTTCTGGGTTAAAAAATGTACAAGTTGTAATAGATATTCAGATAGCAAAAATTCTTCAAGTGAGGAACATTGGATATATAGATTAATTTGGAGAGAGTTGACATCTTTGCAATATTTAGTCTTCTATCCCTGACCATGATTTTATTTCTCTATTTGTTTAGATAGTTTTATACTTTTCTTATAAAGGTATATAGATAAAGAAGAATACTATATATATATATATATATATATATATATATATATATATATCTTATTTATCTGTAGATTCTCTTGGGTGTTGTATATACACAGTCATATTTTCTGAGAATAATGAAATTTTGTTTAATTTTCTTTTCTTACCATGTCAGCTATGGCTCCCTGGACATTGTTAAATAGAAATGGTGATGATAAACATCCTTATTCCTTATTTTAGGTATGATGTTTGCTATGTGTTTTTGGTAGATATCCTTTATCAGATTAAAGAAGTTTCCTACAATAGACAGTGTTGTATAATGGTTAAAAATGGTCGAGTCCAGACTTTCTAGCCAAGTTGCCTGAATTCAGCTCTTAGCATTACCACTTGCTTGCTGTGTGACCTTGGACAAATCACTTAACTTCTCTGTACCACAGTTTGGTCAGCTGTATAATAGTGATAATAATAATCTGTACTTCATTTGGTAGTTGTAAAGACTTAATGAGTTAATATATGTAAAACACTTAAAACTGTGCCTGGCATAAAGTGTAAGTGTTATGTGTTAGCCATTTTTACAGTTACTATAACAAATCCTCTTTTGCTAAGAGATTTTTTGTTTTCAAATCATGAACAGGTATTGAATTCTTATTTATTTAACTGTGTGATAGTCTCATTGGATTTTCTTAAGCACATTAATTAATATTTGTTAAGCTTATTAGAGTGTCAGATTTATGCTATGACTAGAATTTAATTTGTATGGCTTTTTAAGCCTTGGCGTATTTAGTGGTAGTTCTCATTTTGCACTTTTTTCTGGATGGCCTTTTAAGAAGCTTGGTTAGTGACTTTGCCATCCTGACTATTCACACTTATATAAACCTATTGTAATCATGAAACAATCTGTTACCTACTGTCAGGGAAATGTGTTTTTATACTTAGCGCAATTTCTTGATGGAAGTAGATTACCTTGTCTCTATTTTGGTATTTTACTAACAGATTAGTAGTCTATTTATAATTCTGAGACAAGGTGAAGAGTTATTAGATGAAGAAGCAGTTTTGGGAGAATTTACCAAGACAAGAAATTTTGTTTCTTTGGTCCTCTTTTGAAAATTCACTAATGTTGAAAAGTCTGTGTGGGAACAAACTTTATAGAGTTATTTGTATACAGCTGGGACTGAATTTATGAACTGCTTTTCCAACTTGCTAAAAAGCTAAAGATTGACAACCCCTTTCATACTGCATTATCCAGCTTGGCTTTTAACTCCAAGAGAACTGTGTTCACAAATTGATGCTCTGTTCCTTTGGGGTTGGTATAGAAGCATTAAATTGTACTAAAATATTCATATGTGAGTGCATTAGCTGAAAGCAATTGATGTTCTATTCCCAAGAGGACAAAGAGAAATGCTGTATGGACCTGTAGTCCAGAAAACACCCTGAGCATGCTTCTTAAAGGTAATTACGTGGCCTGGATGATCAAAGCCCTTACAGTGAAGCTTAAAATGACAAAGGAGAAGTTGTAGAATTTATAAACTGTGGTTTGAATTATAAATTGTTTGGTCGTGCAATAGGTAAAAACTTATTGGCTAAAAATTAGTTCTGACTGTATCTTTGAATTCTAATTATCTTTGATTTATTTCTTAGCTAATTTTTATCAGACTGATTTTGCTAAAGCATTTATTCCAGAGGACCAATATCAGTGGTTTTTTATCTATTACCATTTTACATATAAAGTTGAAATTTTTAAGTTTTGGAGAGAGTCTATTGAATTCTTTTACATATATAACTGTTTAAAAGCATGCCACTGATATGATAAATTGACATGTCTTGTAGATAGTCTAATTTAACAGCTGGCATGGAAATCAATAAGAGTAGACAGCAAATCTTTGTTGTAGCTATCTTGGTGTGGTAACTTGAAAGGAATAAGACTATTCTAAATTTCTATTCTTATTCTAACCGCATTTTTGGCTCTTTTATATAAAAGCTAATTTATTTTCTCATGT
Source organism: Equus quagga (assembly GCF_021613505.1). Lineage (NCBI taxonomy): Eukaryota > Metazoa > Chordata > Mammalia > Perissodactyla > Equidae > Equus > Equus quagga. The sequence goes on along the minus strand of NW_025796915.1, from coordinate 17,824 downwards.
ATAGTTTTAGATATGGTAAACATGCATGTGAATGTCAGAGAACGTAAGACACTGTACTAAAAGGAAATGTTTATTCAGTGGATAATTGATCACTTAGCATAGGTAATTCAATCCTTATCTTCACTTAGGGCCGAAGATATAAGTACTAAGATCTGGTACAAAAGAACATTTTAATAACTTGATTTAATATTATTATATATTAACATTAACCAAACAGTCCAAAAAGGAATTTGGGAAATTGCATTTGGGGCAGGGGGATGTATTCCATTTCCTTAAAGTGAGATTATTTAGAGGGTCTCTAGTTAGGTTGGATGAATGGCAAATTTATTATTTTCTTACAGGCATTATTTTCTGCCTTGCTTTCCATGTTATTTTTGGCAGTATTTCCATATTCCACAATACCTACTCAAATTTTTGTAACTTTGGAAGGTGCTTCAAGGAGTCTTTGTGTAACTTGGGCTGAACTTCACAACTCTGGTTGCTTTTTTTAAAAAATAAACTTGATTTTTTAGAACAGTTTTAGATTTTTACACAAAAATTGCAAAGATAGTACAGAGAATTCCCATAAATCCTGTACCTGGTTTTCCCTATTATTGTTACTTTTTTAATGTTATGCTTTTGTAATTGTCAAAACCACAAGATTTTAGAATTAAATTTTTGAAGATGGAGAATTGGGTGAAGGTTTCTGTCGAGGTGATAACTTTCTAATGAATTTTTATTGTGGTAAAATCTAGCAAAATTTGTCATTTTAACCATTTTTAAGTGTATAATTCAGTGGCATTAATTATATTCACAATATTGTGCAACTGTCACCATTATCTATATCTCAAATTTTTCATCACCCTAAACTAAGAAACTCTATATCCATTAAGCAATAACTCTCATTCCCTCCCACCCCAGCCCCTGGTAATTCGCTAATCTACTTTGCCTCTGTGATTTTGCCTATGCTGGATATTTCATAAAAGTGAACTCACACAATATTTGTCCTTTTGTGACTGTCTTATTTCATTTAGCATGTTTTCAGATTTTATCCATGTTGTTGCGTGTATCAGAACTTCATTGCATTTTATGGCTGAAAAAATATTCCAATAATATTCCATAAACAGTTTGTTTATCTATTTATCTGTTAATAGATACTTGTGTTGCTTTGTTTTCACCTTTTGGCTCTTGTGAATAATGCCGCTACAAACATTCACATACAAGTATCTGAGTCCGTGTTTTCAATTCTTTTACGTATATACCTAGCAGTAGGATTGCGGGGTCATGTGGTAATTCTATGTTTAGCTTTTTGAGGAACCTCAGAACTGTTTTCCAATGGTTACTTTGTAGCTCTCATGAACTCCTTGGCCTGGAAGTTATCTTAATTTTAGATTAAACATCAAGAAAGGCTGTGCGTAAACAATGGCCTAACTCGTATTAATTTTGGGAAAGAGGCACCTGGTGAGTGAAAAGAATAGTACTTGGAAGTCAGGTTCTAGTGCCAGCTCTGTTTCCTGGGGCCTTGATTTTTTTATTGATAAAGAGTTGCATAGATAATCTTAGAGGTTCCTTACTGCTCCAAAATTCTACATAGCTATGTGTAATTTAGCGTGTTCTAACTATTTGGATCAATTAAAGAACCTTACTGATAAAAAATTTGACAGTGAAACTTTTTATTTGACCTGCTAAAATGCAAAGCTTTGTAATAGACTGATCATATATCTATTTTAATGTCGTATACCCAACTATTTCAATGTAAATTAATCTGAGTAATTTTAGCAAAGTATATGATATACTTGGCTTTCTATCATTCCAGGTATACTTGAGGAATATTTTTCCACGGTGGAAAATCTGTGAGTTAGTATAGAAGCTAATTGGGTAAATACTAAGCATTTAATTGCAAAATAGTAAAAAAATTATATTTTATTGTAAAAATATTTTCCTAAGAAAAAACTTATTTCAGGTCCTATGCATCTATGTAATCAAAACCTGCAATTAAAAAGTACTACTAAAAGGTCAAGAGCTGAAATTTCACTTTTTCTGGTTTACATTTTAACATTTGCATTGCAAGTCACAGTATATTAGTTAATGTCCTTGTTTTTTAAAAAAAAATCTTTAACTTTATATTTGAGCAACTGAGTTATTAAATTTACATTTTGAACAAAAATAGTGAAATACGTAATGAAGCATATGCTACTGATATAAATTGCCATCTGCTTTGGGCATATTATAACTAGGCTGGTTGTGAAGAAGACATTTGGCTTCTCCTGGCAAAAAAGGTGGGCCAGTAGAAAGAATATTGAGGAACTAATATCTAATGAGTTGGATGTCTAATGAATTTAGGGTTTCAAAGAATCTTTGACTAAAAAGTCCAAGCTTCATATTCTCTGCCCAATAAGCACCAAGTCCATCTACTGAGCCACGGAATGTCCATTCATGTGAGAAACCTTCAAAGGCTAGATGAGGACTGCTGCTTTTTCTTCTAAGTGAGTTTCCTGGCTTTGCTTCTACATCTTTCCCATTAATAGTTATTTGAAACAAGATATTGACTTCATTGAAAGCCAGGTCAAAGTTTGTATCCAAAAGTGTTATCTGTCAGTACAGGTTACATAAATTAAAACAAACATACATCAAGAACAAACGAAATAATTTCCGAATCTTACCTCTTCTGTGAGTCAGTCTCTTTGATGGCCTTGTAGCTAGTACATGTGTGTGGAGGGCCTGCATTAGAGGTACTCCGGCTGTGACATGCAAGTGGGTGGTAGAGAGAGAAATCTAAAGGGTGTAGCTTATGTCCCTATTCAGGATAAGGAACCCAGAGCTAATGGACCAACTGATACTTCTAGTAACGTGGGATAAAAACTATGCTAGCTAAAATTGATATTTTTTAATACATAAACTTAAGTTAGCTGTTCATCTCATCTCGTTTTAGTGATTTTTCTCTAAGATAAATATATTTACTGAAGTTTTAATAGACTAGTGACTTCAGTTAAAGCATATTACCAGTACTGTCACAATACTGAGTTATTTGTGGTGTAGTAGAAAAAGTACTGAATTTGAAATCAGTGGACTTGGGTTAAGAAGCCTGCCTTTTACTAGGTGTGTATAACCTTGGACAACTCACCAAGCCTACCCGAGCCTGTGCTTTCTCTTCTCTAAAATGGGAATAACTTCTTACCCCTTAGAGTTATTGTCATAGTTAAGTGAGATAGTATATATCAAGTACAGCATGATTACTAGCATATATACAATTCATGTAACTGTGATGATTAATATGCCATCTTGAATCCTGATAACCTGAGCTAGTCCTAGTATAAGATCATTGTCTGATGGGTAGGACATACTTTGAGCTTCAAACCAAGAGTATGGGTAAAGTCCTCCATTCATGAAAACTCAGTTTAGCCATAATCCTGCCTGAGAATTTCATATACAGATAGCTGGTTGAGAAAGAGCCACAGTTATGCTTTGCATTTTGGGGCCTCTTCCAAAAAGAGCAGAGACTTAAACACAATTTGACAAAGAGAGGAAACAGTTTGGCCTTTTAAATGAGCAGCAGAAAGATATATAGCAATATTAATGCACAGGAGACTTGCAGTAGTTAGAAAATATAGTTTGGTTAATCTACTTCTCAAAGAGACATTCATTATTTGCTGTGATTAATTCCATTTAACTCCTCACCTGGCATTTGGCCTGTGTATGTGTATTCTGTTTTAGCTGTAACAGTTGCTGTTTAAGGTTATGCCTCTGTAGCCTTCTGAGTAAAGAAGGTTGAGAGAGCATTTGCTTTTTTGTAGAACTGTTGTCCTGAGGCAGTCATAGGGGTTTTGTTTTTGAGCACATAACATTGCATCTCTGAACTCTAGTTAGAACTACTTATAAATTTTTAAATTTCTTAAAAAAAATTTTTTTTTAAAGATTGGCATCTGAGCTAACCTCTGTTACCAATCTTTTTTTTTTTCTTCTTCTCCTTCTCCCCAAAGCCCCCCAGTACATAGTTATATATTCTAGTTGTAGGTCCTTCTGGTTGTGCTATGTGGGACGCCACCTCAGCATAGCCTGACGAGTGGTGCCATGTCTGCGCCCAGGATCCGAACTGGCAAAACCCTGGGCCACCGAAGCAGAGCATGTGAACTTAACCACTCGGCCACGGGGCCAGCCCCTCTTAAAGAAATTTGTTTTTAAGATTTTATTTTTCCTTTTTCTCCCCAAAGCCCCCGGTACATAGTTGTATAAATTTTTTAGTTGTGGGTCCTTCTAGTTGTGGCATGTGGAACGCTGCCTCAGTATGGCTTGATGAGTGGTGCCATGTTGGCGCCCAGGATCTGAACCAGCGAAACCCTGGGCCGACGAAGCAGAACGTGCAAACTTAACCATGCAGCCATGGGGCTGGCCCCTAAAATTTTTATCTTTGAAGAAATGTAGTTTTTTATGTTCCTTCCCCAACTCTATCTAGAAAGGGAGATGGTTGATAGAAAAGAAATTTTAAACCTGATTTTTAAAGAGATGGAGCAATATTGGCTTGGTTTTTCTGCTCTGAAAGCTCCAGGTTTAACCACTCTGCTCATATTCACATTTCATATAAACAAAAGAGTAAATGTTTAAATCTTTCCTTTCTACTTTGTTTAAAGAAAAGCAGATCTGAAGTTGCTGCAAGCAGAAAACTGTTCCAATTCCAGAAAAAAGTGAATGTGTGAGTTTATATCATAAACTCATGTAATTTCAACTTCATATATATATATATATATATATATATATTTTTATATGACCCATTTGATGTCTTGGTACTTGTATCTGGGATATATATCCCTGTACGAATATTGTGTTAGAATTTTGTAAAGAAATTCACTCCAGCATCCTAGGCCAGCCAGCACTGTCTAGGAAGTTGGGCAGAAATTCTAACTTTATAGCTAGCACTAAATGCAAAAAGGAAATTACCAAGTATCAGTGAAAAGAAATTTTCCCAGTACATTATCCCAGAAGAATTGTATCAGTTAATAACAACTTTCCTTGATATAGTAATAGTTACTATTACTGAACTATAGTAATAGTTTAAACTGCTCAAGTTTAAACTTTTATGATACTTGGTTGTCTTATGCCTTCTAGTTTAAAGATTTAATGATCATTTAACAATAATAATAATAGTATTAATAGTAATATCTAACATATTTTGAGCACTTCATATGTTATTTAATAATCACAACAATCCTATTAACTGTAGGTGTTTATCTCCATTTTACATATGAGAAGAGTGAGCCTTTGAGAGGTTAAAAGTAACTTACCTGAAAACACAGGTGGTAAGTGGAAGAGTCAGGATCTGAATCCATCTCTCTCTGATCTTATTTATTTAGTTATAATAGTGATTAAATAAATGTAGTAATTTCTTGTACTTGCTCACTTTCAACTTTTTGAGATCTAAGTCATTAATTTTCTAGCATCTTATTTCCTAATATATTTTTAAGGTTATAAATATTTTTCTAAGTACCACTTTAGCTACATCTCACAGGTTCTCATATCCTCTGCCTTTTTTTGGTGTTCCAAGTATTTTTTAATTTCCACTCTAATTTTTTTTAACTCAGATGAGTTAAATAATCTTTTTTGAGAAGTGAGTTTTTAAAGATAGATTTTTTGGGTTCTTCTAGAGTTTTAAAAATATATATAACTTACTAGAGAACAAAATTTGATAGTTTCTTTTCAGAGCATAAATTTGCTATATTAAACCAATAGTTTTCATCTGCTTTTGATTTTCCTTTTGGTCCACACTACCTGAAATTTGATGGATTTTTGTCATCTATTTGTGACTCTCTGTTGGCTGCTCTCTTATTTAATCTTGCTGCCTCTCATGCTGGTCTTCAGCTTTTTCACACTGTGGACTTTCCTTTTTGGTTCTCTTCCCACAGAGTTTAAAACAACCTATCATTGATCTTGTGAGCCAATATAAGCAAAACAGACACATGAGACTAATATCATTCTATCTCCAGATCTACTATCAGACCATGCTCCACAGTACCCTTATAGAGCTTGTAAGAAGGCTCTTCTTTAGCTTGTCCTAAAATTATTTTGGATCTGTGCTGTCCAACACTGTAACCACTAAGCCACACATGGCTGTTGGGCACTTGAAATGTGGCTAGTCTGAATTGAAATTATATTATCCAAGTTAGTTTCGCCTGTTTGTTTTTACTTTATTTAATGTGGCTAATAGAAAATTTAAAATTAAATATGTGGCTCACAATATATTTTTATTTTATATTTCTTTTTGATTTCACAACAGTGTTAGGCAAAAGTCACAATGCGTGAGTAAGAGGGAACCTTGTCCTTAGATTCAGCACTGAAATCCTCTGGAGAGCAGGACTCAGATAGTACCTCTTGGAATTCCAGGTTTCTTGCACAAGGTTTGGGTAAAGCAGGAGTGATGTTAGTACATACTTCCTTCTGAAAAAGGCAGCCAAAACCCAAATCATCCACCAGAGAATACTCTGGTCATGTTGATTCCACAGATTGGTTAGATTTCTGTAAAAGAATTAAGATTTCATTCCAGTCATCTTTCTGTTTCTTAGACATGCAGGTTTGTCATCAAGCTAGGACCAATAAAACCTGCTTTTAAAAGCTTGTTCTGTCTGAGGGACTAAGGGAGCAGGAACAGATGGGGTGGGCTGCAAAAGTGGGCTCCTGTTTGGCGGAGGGTAGAGATGACTACAGAGGAATATCGTCCCCTGATCTGCTTCCTGCTTCTAAAAGCCTTTCCACTTCCCCGTGGCAGGTACAGAAAGTGAGGGGTTGCACGAGAGATTAGAGCTCTATCACACTTTGATTTTTTTCCTATATTGGATTACAGATTTTTATGATCTTACCCTGTTGTTAGGCTGTAGCTTCTTGAGAACATGGACAAAGAATTAGTTGTCTTTATATTACCTTTAAGGTACAACAACATCAACATCAGAAAAATCATAGTTAACCAATGCCTCTCAACTTTTTACTGCTATGGCACACTTAGAAGATTACGGTATTTGTACCACGGGAGCTTCTGACTGTCCTGCACTCCTTCTAGTCCATATAACTCTTTTGTATGAATTAGGAAAAAAGTACCTCTTTCTCAAGTTACTTTACTGCCACCTGTTGGAAAATTATTGTAATAAAAATGCAGATCTATAATGACTGTGATATGAATGATGCCTCCCTCCAGAGTTGTTCAGTGTACAGCCTGCTCAGCTGTACCTGGTAGCCCTAAGACCGTGCCAGGAGCCCATCTGGTCACCCAGTGGGCTGAGAGAATCAATATTTGAGTAAATTTCAGCTCATGAGTGGCACACCACTGTCTTTGGGAAAACATACTGTGCTAAGGACTGAAGCCTCGCAGTAACCCTATGATTTAAGGTTTCTTCTAAGCCCGGTTTTTCAGATGAGCAAGCTGAGGCATAGGTAACATAGATAACTGGCCCACAGTCACAACTGTACAAGTCTGAGCTGGCATTTAACCCTAGGCAGTGACACTTCAGAGCCTAGGTTCTTAACTGCAGTAATAGACTCCTCTTGCAAACCTCTGTTAAACCGCACTGGATGCATCAGTTTCCAAGCCCTATTCCTGATTCCATCTCAGCCCATTGTAAAGTAGTTTAGACCTCTGCCCCTGAGTTCCTTGGATGAGTCTATAGCTAGAGTCTTTTTTTAGATTTTGGCAAAAGAAGAGGGATTTGTACTTTGTTCTACTGGTCCTTGTTTATATTGAAGTAAGTGCTATTCCTTCTTTATATTTCAGAATAACCTTTGGTCGTTTTACCACCCTGTTGCTTGACTTCTTCCCACCAGTCCCCATTCCTGATTCCAAACTGCTACCAGCTGTGTAGGTTGATCTAGTCTCTTGTTCTTATAGCTTTGTTCAGGCTGCTAGGATTTTATCTCCAGGACTACCCCTCCTTCTTTCTGTGTCTGTTACTTTCTTTAATCCCACCTCTTTTTGAACTCTTAATTGCTGTTGCCTCCAACATTGCCTGTCCTTTTCTCTCCAAATGATCTTTCTTGCTTTCTATCTGATTTAGAAGGAAAGTGCCTCAGGGCAGGGATTGCCTTGTTCGTTGTGAGGCAATGTCTTAAGTGCTCCATAAATTAGCATCTGTGGAGAATTTTGTACATAGTAATTATTATTATTGAAATACAAAAATGCTTTCTAAACCATGAGGAAGCATCCTATGATATTAGTCTAATTGTGTGTATATGTTTTTTAAAAAAGAAGAAAAAGCCTCTCTTCCTGCCTGAGAGAGCTATCAGACCTCAGAACAGCAGCCAAAATACCAGGACTTGTTCTGGGCTATTATTTCAATGTTTTTTTATTTATTCAGAGAACTGTGTTTGCAAGACAGTAAAATAAGGTCCTGCTGGTCATGTGGACCTACTGGGACTATTTATTCTGGTCAGAAAGGCAGGAAAGGGCCTGGAACTATCTGCTTTGGCCCAGTCTGTGTGACTTAGTGACATTTAAGGTTGAAGTCAAGGCTGTTCATCTCTTGGGGGGTTTAAAGTAAATTTCATTTATATAAATGTCTATTTCCAGAGTGAATCAACATTTTTATTAGCATTTTTATGATGCAAGTGGAGACTTGTTGAATTTTAATGTAGACATATATGTCAGAAGGACTCATTTACAGAACTATTGATCCTTTCCAATGCTGACTGAAAATATACTTAGAAGAGAAGTTAGTGAGTCGGTTTCGGTCTATCTGAATAACTTGCTTTAAAAATCTTTACCACTTGTTCACCTGGTTTTCCTGAATGTGAGATTTAGTAAGTACATTTGGATTAACAATTTAAGGAATATCTTTTTATGAAAGAAATACTAGTCAGAATAAACTGAAATGGGGGTTGGCCTGGTGGCGCAGCAGTTACATGCGCACAGTCCGCTTCAGCAGCCCAGGGTTCGACTGTTCCCTGTGTGGACATGGCACCACTTGGCAAGCCATGCTGTGGTAGGTGCCCCACATATAAAGTAGAAGAAGATGGGCCTGCATGTTAGCTCAGGGCCAGTCTTCCCCAGCGAAAAGAGGAGGATTGGCAGCAGTTAGCTCAGGGCTAATCTTCCTCAAAAAAAAAAAAAAAAAAAAAAAAAAAGAATAAACAAATGATGTTAAAATTATCAATTGAAGTTACCTGTAAATCTCCAATAGAAAATAGTGGTGCTTTTTCAAAGAAAAGCCTGTTTATCACTTGTATGAATGTCCATGTCTGATGAGACAGTATAATGACAAGGCCTCATTGCATTGTCCAACTCTGTATGGTCATAATTGACGCATTGGATAGGTTTAAGATAGTATCATGGAGCAGGGATTGCTTTTTATCCTCACCCATACGTTTTACTTTCCACAGTATACTTTTACACCCTAAGACACAGTCTCTTTAGGCCAAATTGCTCTTACTTATCTTCAAGCTTTTGATGATAACTATAGAGCAAGTTGAATTGGAAAACAAGCCCAGCTCATTTTCAGATGATTAACTTACTTTGGGGACTAGGTTGTTTCCTTTTCCAGGGTACACAGTGGTATCTTGTGCTCTAGAAGCAGGTGGACACTTTATGCCTTTAAAGATAAGGCCCAGGGATATACCATCAATGTGCTGGATAGAGTTACAGGTTTCAGGCTGCAGGGATCATCTATTCTAGTGGTTCTCAGCTCTCGCTGCACATTAGAGTATCCTGGGGAGCTTTTTTAAAAAGCTCCAATGCCAGGGCTATGCCTCCGCTGTTTACAATTGGGAAAACCGAGAGAGGGGGAAATTGACTTGTATACAGCCTAACACACTTAGGTGTTATGAAAAATCATAGTATTAGGTGGCAACGACATTATTCCCAGATCCTAGTTGAAATGCTCTCTTATTTTGGAGTGAGCAGTGGTTAAATTAGATCATGAGCAGTGCAGAAACAAGGTGGGACCATCTGACTTTCTCATTGACTTTGAAGTATCTGCCCTGTAGTAAAACTGAATGTGACAGAGCCACCTTCAATGCCGTCCATGTTATTGATATTGAGGGGAGACTTTTTTGTCAGTTGCGACAAATTTGTAGTGTCAGTTTTGGTTACATGGTAGGTGCACCCTCTACCCAAGCCAGGACTTGTTAGTTCAGTTTACATGTGGGAAAAACTTTTCAGTTGAAGCTTTAATTATACTTAGTAGACGGAATGGAGCAGTTAAGCTCTTCTAATTAGGCACTTATTAATTGGTTTTTCATGATGATAGTTTTAATTTTCAAACATGGATACTTGAAGATTTTTAGATAAGGGGACAGAGAGAAGCAGTCAGTTGTCATTCCCTTGGTAATTATTGGGGGCAGAGAGGTAGGAAGAAGTGCAAATATCACCAAAATTTATTTAGAAACTACAGTGTGGGGGCCGTTTTGTTAGATGCTGGAAATTAAAAGGTTCAGCCTATGCTTTCAAGAAGTTTGTTGTTTTTTACTTAGGGATATTGTGCGTGTGTGTGTGTGTGTATGTACTTAGAATCTCTTGAGACTGATTTGTATTTTTGGTTTTTCTAAATACAAAGTTTAATAAATATATCCTAATTACCGTTTTAACAAATATCCTTTTATGAGAAGGCAAACAACTAAGTCAAAATATATTCTAATACATGTGAGTATAAGTGTTGTATGTTAATATACAATGTGTGTATATTGTGAATGGGTATATACTGTGGTGAGTTGAAGTATGATATCCAAATGAGCAGCATAGACAAAAAGTGCTACCTCACAGGAACCTGTGAGATAAAGTCCAACAATTGATGTAAAATGCTTTGCACAGTGGTTGACACATAGTTAATGCTCAACAATTCTCATTATCCATGTATTTATTATTATACCACCACTACTATAGGAATTCAGAGGAAAAAGAGGACTATAGGTTAGGGAGATCAGGGAAGGAGGAAAGTATAATTTAAGTAATATCCATTGCATCTATTTTATTTAAAATAGCTTTTGCCTACGACTTGAATTACTAATAGCAAATACTTTGGAAGGTATTATATAATATAATATAAACACATGTTAATTATATGGTCTCTTTTGTTTCAGGAACTTTACATTGCTGTAGGAATATCTGGAGCCATCCAACATTTAGCTGGGATGAAAGACAGCAAGGTGACTACACAACAGTAATGATGCTAAGAGAAAAACGTTTTGTATTCTAAAATTTGAGTTTCACTGTATGTTTCCATGTAGTACAGTGTGTGTAGTTGAACCGTTCACATTAACACAGATGTAGGAACTGAAAGAAATATAAGCTACTATTCACTGCCTGAAAATACACCATTGGTAGGAGACGCAATGCTTTGTCATAGAAAAAGACCTAAACCTGAGTCCCCACTCCATGCTAGCTTACCACATGACACATCCTGTCTGTACTTCAGTTCTTTGTCTACCAAATGCAGGTGTTGGATGATGATCTCTAAGGTCCCTTTCAACTCTGACAGTCTATGGATCGAAATTGTGGGGCAAAAACAACATAATGAGGTTCTGAGCATCTAACAAATTTTATGAGGTTCTGATCCCTGGTTCTTTATCTGCTTCACTCTAGTCCCCGAACATTCCCACCCTCATACGTCAGCAAGGCCCCTCTTCTTGGGTTGTTACTAAAGTGTAGCTGATACATTTTGGGTTGGAGCATCTTAATTCCTCAGTAATTGTCAAAAATACAGTGTATAGAGCAAACACTTGGTTTTATCTTGCTCCATGGTCTGTATCTGGAAGTCCTGTGTAATTACTCTGTGAACATACATTTCAGAATATGACACATTAATTCATGCATAACAATGTACAGTTTGAATTATGAACTCAGTCTTTCATGAAGTCACAGATGCCTCTGACACTCCTGCTTTTATCCATTCAGATGGAAGTTTGATATAAAAGGTAATAAAACTTTTAATAGGTTTAACTTCTAGCTTGAAAAAAATGCATGCACTACCTCCTTGTAACCTCTAAATGAATTGGCCCCAAACCAGTCAGATTTCACAGTTGGATGGCAGGTTTCTTTATCGAGCTATGAAAACAGCAGTGCCAATGGGGAAAATGTTGTTGCTGCATTAAAGAAAAAATACCACTCCAACACCAGCAACCTTAAAACATATTTTTAGCCAGACCAGTTCAGACATATCTAGAATTCTGCTTCTCTAAATTAAAGATTCTGCCTGCCAAGAAGATCCTGGTGAAAATTCTCATTCCATGCCAACAGGGATTTGGATTAGGGGAGAGATGGACTAGATAGTATATGTCAAAGCAAAAAGGGAACAAAGCATAAGAATAAACTTGAGCCAAGACTTTGTCTCTCCATCCAGTCAACAAATATTTATTAAGCATGTACCTTGTACTAGACACTGGGGATGCTTAAATGAAAAAGACATAGTCCCTGTCATCACTGTCTTGTGTGGGAGACACAGCAATCTCTGGTTGTAATTTGGTTAAGCTCTAAAATAGGATATTAGAGTGACTGGTTTAAATCTGATAGTTGTATTGCATACAAGCTGCAGTTTTAATTAGCATTGTGGTATAGTTGAAAGAATATGAGATTTGATTGTTCTATCAAATGAGTCCATGTAATGAAAGCAGTTTTCGAACTATGTACATATTAATATGGTTGAATACAGTCTGTGCTTTAAATGCTCTGTAAGGAAGAAGAGCATGAATTTATAAGGACATATTAAGAGAGCTCTAGGGCGCAAGGAATATTTTATCACAGTTATTTACTGTTGATAATTTAAGAGTATTCTTCTAATAATCTGAAAAACTGTAGCCAACCCAAATCTTTTTCTTACATACTTTAGTGGTTCCTTGCCCACAGTTATATGCTCTTTAAAAATAACTATATAGTGGGATGGAAAAGCTTTTATATGATTAAACTGTCAGATGTTTGACTAGGTGGCTTCTAGGAAAATCATTAACCATTGTTAAATAAATCTCTGCTAGTAGCTGTGAAGCAGGCTGCCCATTCCCAGAAGTGAAACACCTCAATACAAATCAATGCCTGTGACTTAAAATGTTTATTCTTGTGACTTTGGATTTGAGTCTCATATTGAAACCATCATTTATTGTCTCTGACCACACATCTTTTAATATATATGGCATATTTCTCTGGATTGGTAGAGACCTAAACTACACTATGCTCCAAACTCAGATATTCTGGATTATTCTGCCCATCTTTTTGAGGGGCTCCTAAGAGGCCCATCTTTTTGAGGGCCTCCTGAGGGGCCCCTCTAGAGGAATTAAACATATGTTGTATAGCCTATATTTTAAGTCAGACTATATCAAAATACTTTTTAAATGTGTTTCAGCTGTTTTCATGAGATAGAGTAATAGGCAGGTAGAAAGTTAATTTTACTTCTAGAGATTTGAATTATTATAATCTACCATCTATTAAAATAATACCACTTAGAGTCAAAACTCTAATTTTACTTTAATTGCAATGGTGTTAGAAGCATCTGCGGGCTGGCCCCGTGGCCCAGTGATTAAATTTACATGCTTTGCTTCGGCGGCCTGAGGTTCGCCCATTTGGATCCTGGGTGAAGAGCAGCACACCGCTCATCAAGCCATGCTGTGATGGCATCCCATGTAGAAGAACTAGAATGGCTTACAACTAGGATATACAGCTATGTACTAGAGCTTTAGGGAGGAAGAAAAAAAAAGAGAGAAACATTGGCAACAGATGTTCGCTCAGGACCAATCGTCCTCACGAAAAAAGGAAACAGTATCTATGGGCGAATACCCATATATAAATAAATTTGTTAATAAAAGAATAATTGGTAAACACGGCACCTTTTTGACAAAGTGACTATTATTCATTAATCTTACTAATCTCTCATTATAATCTTTTACATTTAAATCTTTTATAGGACATGAGAGGAACTTTTAACAGTTTTTGTAGGAGATGTAGTAATTTACTTGTTTTATTACATTTATTTACTACATACATAAGGACTTAAGCTTTTTTGTTTTAAAGCTCTCTTTTACTAACAGGTTGACTAAATAGTTAACTTTTATATTCCCACAGTAGACCCAGTATAATAATTTTAAAATACTAAATAGAATATATGGGAGATTAATAGTTTGAGCTACAAAGGATATGAATTAGGGTGTGGATTTCTTACTCTTCTTTTTTTTAAGTTGAAGTCTAACATTTACAATCACAAATTTAAATTTATATGTTACTAATAGGAGATGGAAATAATTTTATAAGTGAGATAAGCTGAGAATTGACTCATATAATCATAATGAATATCTCATGATTTGATAAAGTAGACTTCTAACTTATTGAATAAGAGCACAACAAATATAAAGTAAGTTACTTAATTTTTCATCCATGGATTTTATTCACTATATCTAAAAGTTTTCAATGACCTCAAAACTTTCCAATTATATTTTGTTTTTTTATTTTAAGTCAAATTATTGAGGTATAATATACATACAGAAAAATTTTTAGTATACTCCACTTCAAAAAAATTTTTTTGTGGTGAGATATACATAAAATTTGTCATCTTAACTATTTTATTTTTATTTTTTTATTGAGTTCATAATAGTTTACTTCAGTGTGAGATTTCAGTTTTATATTATTTCTGGACTATCACAACAGAGGTGCTCCTCTTCACCTCCTGTGCCCACTCCCCACCCCTCTTCCCCTGGTAACCGCTGAACTGTTTTCTTTGCCATGTGTTTGTTCGTATTCCACATATGAGTGAAATCATCTGATGTTTGTCTTTCTCAGTCTGGCTTATTTTGCTTAGCATAATTCCCTCCGGGTCCTTCCATGTTGTTGCAAAAGGTAGGATTTTAGCTTTTTTTATGACTGAGTAGTAGTCCATTGTATATATATATCCCACATCTTCTTTATCCAGTCATCAGTCGATGACCACGTGGATAGTTTCCATGTCTTGGCTATTGTGAATAGTGCTGCACTGAACTTAGGGGTGCATATGTTACTTTAGATTGTTGATTTCAAGTTCTTTGGGTAGGTACCCAGTAGTGGGATAGCTGGGTCATATGGTCATTCTACTTTCAGTTTTTTGAAGAATCTCCATACCGTTTTCCATAGTGGCTGCACCAGTTTGCATTCCCACCAGCAGTGGATGAGGGTTCCCTTCTCTCCACACCCTCTCCAACATTTGTTATTTTCAGACTTACTGATTATAGCCATTTTAACAGGAGTCAGGTGGCATCTTAGCGTAGTTTTGCTTTGTATTTCCTGGATGATTAGTGACGTTGAACACCTTTTCATGTGTTTATTGGCCATCTGTCTATCTCCTTTGGAAAAATGTCTGTTCATATCCTCTGCCCATTTTTTGATCGGGCTGTTTTTCTCTTGTTCAGTTGTGTGAGTTCCTTATATAGTATGGAGATTAACCCCTTGTCGGATATATGATTTGCAAATATTTTCTCCCAATTGGTGGGTTGTCTCTTTGTTTTGATCCTAGTTTCTTTTGCCTTGCAGAAGCGCTTTAGTGTAATGAACTCCCACTTCTTTCTTTTTTCTTTTGTTTCCCTTGTCTGAGAAGACATGGTATTCGAAAAGATCCTTTTAAGTTCGATGTCAAAGAGTATATTACCTATATTATCTTCCAGGAGTTTTACGGTTTCAGGACTTATCTTCAAGTGTTTGCGCCATTTTGAGTTTATTTTTGTGTATGGTGTGAGATAATGGTCTACTTTCATTCTTTTGCATGTGGCTGTCCAGATTTCCCAACACCATTTACTGAAGAGACTATCTTTTCTCCATTGTATGTTCTTGGCACCTTTGTTGAAGATCAGCTGTCCGGAGATGTGCAGTTTTATTTCTGGGCTTTCAGTTCTGTTCCATTGATCTGTGCACCGGTTTTTGTACCAGTACCATGCTGTTTTGATCACTACGGCTTTGCAGTACATTTTGAAGTCAGGGATTGTGATGTCTCCAGCTTTGTTCTTTGTTCTTGGGATTGCTTTAGCAATTCAGGGTCTTTTGTTGCCCCATATGAATTTTAGGATTCCTTGTTCTGTGTCCATGGAGAATGTCACTGGGATTCTGATTGGAATTGCATTGAATCTGTAGATTGCTTTGGGTAGTATGGACATTCTAACTATGTTTCTCCTTCCAATCCGTGTGTGTGGAATCTCTTTCCATCTCTTTATGTCATTATCAATTTCTTTCAGTAATGTCTTATAGTTTTCATTCTATAAGTCCTTCACCTCCTTGGTTAAATTTATTCCTAGGTACTTTATTCTTTTAGTTGCAATTGTAAATGGAATTGTATTCTTGAGTTCTCTTTCTGTAAGTTTGTTATTAGAGTATAGAAATGCAACTGATTTTTTTAAGTTGATTTTGTAGCCCACAACTTTACTGTAGTTGTTAATTATTTCTAATAGTGTTCTGATGGATTCTTTAGGGTTTTCTATATATAAGATCACGTTGTCTGCAAACAGGGAGACTTTTACTTCTTCACTCCCTATTTGGATTCCTTTTATTCCTTTCTCTTGCCTAATTGCTCTGGCCAAAACCTCCAGTACTACGTTGAATAAGAGTGGTGATAGTGGGCATCCTTGTCTTGTTCGTGTTCTCAGAGGGGTGGCGTTCAGTTTTTCCCTATTGAGTATGATGTTAGCTGTGGGTTTGTCATATATGGCTTTTATTACGTTGAGGTAATTTCCTTCTATCCTCAGTTTGTTAAGAGTTTGTATCATAAATGGCTGTTGGTTCTTGTCAAATGCTTTCTCTGCATCTATTGAGATGGTCATATGGTTTTTATTCCTCATTTTGTTAATGTGGTGTATCTCATCAATTGATTTGTGGATGTTGAACCATCCCTGTGCCCCTGGTGTAAATCCCATTTGATCATGATGTATGATCTTTTGGATGTATTGCTGTATTCGGGTTGCCAATGTTTTGTTGAGGATTTTTGCATCTGTGTTCATCAGTGACAGTGGCCTGTAGTTTTCCTTTTTTGTGTTGTCCTTGTCAGGCTTTGGCATCAGAGTGATGTTGGCCTCGTAGAATGTGTTAGGAAGCATTACGTCTTCCCTAATGTTTTGGAACAGCTTGAGAAGGATAGGTATTAAATCCTCTCTGAAAGTTTGGTAGAATTCCCCAGGGAAGCCATCTGGTCCTGTGCTTTTACTCTTTGGGATGCTTTTGATTGTTGTTTCAATCTCTTTCCTTGTGATTGATCTATTCAGATTATCTGTTTCTTCTTGATTCAGCTTTGGGAGATTGTAAGAGTCTAAGAATTTATCCATTTCCTCTAGATTATCCATTTTTCTGGCATATAGCTTTTCATAGTATTCTCTTATAAGCCGTTGTATTTCTGTGGTAATCTGTCGTTATTTCTCCTCTTTCATTTCTACTTTTGTTTATCTGAGCTTTCTCTCTTTTTTTCTTTGTAAGTCTGGCTAGGGGTTTGTCAATTTTGTTCATCTTTTCAAAGAACCAGCTCTTTGTTTCATTGATCCCTTCTGCTGCCTTTTTTTGTTTCAATAGCATTTATTTCTGCTCTGATTTCTATTATTACTTCCCTTCTGTGACTTTGGGCTTTGTTCTTCTTTTTCTAATTCAGTTAGCTGTAGTTTGAGATTGCTTATTTGGGATTTTTCTTATTTGCTAAGGTGAGCCTGTATCGCAATGAATTTCCCTCTTAGGACCACTGTTGCTGCATCCTATATGAGTTGGTATGGTATGTTATCATTTTCATTTGTCTCCAGATATTTTTTGATTTCTCCTTTAATTTCTTCCATGATCCATTGCTCGTTCAAATAGCACGTTGTTTAGTCTACACATCTTTGTCCCTTTCTCTGCTTTTTTCTTGTAATTAATTTCTAGCTTTTATAGCATTGTGATTGGAAAAGATGCTTGTTATTA
>NW_025796914.1:0-1325 GCF_021613505.1 Equus quagga | reverse complement strand
TTTCTATAGGGCCTCCAACTCTTGAGGGCTTTTGACTTTAATTTTTTGTCCCTTTGTCCCAATAAGTCACTCATTGCAGAAATTTAGATTTTTCTGAATAGGGGACTACCACCATGGCAATACCAGTTTCAGCTTTCCTTCAGTTTCAGCCTAGCAGTTCCTTCAAGACTTTCTACTCTAAACTCTTCCCATTCTTCCACTGTCATAACACAAAAACTTCTGAAAATATAAATAAAGAGAAACAGATTGACAGGTGGTGTGTGGAGGGAAAAGGGAGATAAGTCTGGACTAACAATGTCCGTGTTCTAACCAAGCCACCCAAAATGCCTAATCGTGCCTGTCAGAGACAGAAAGAGAGCATGGAAAATAAAAATGGTTGATTTGATAGGGCAATGGAAGTAAACATGAATTCTATCCTTCTGATTATTTTCTCAATTAAATTTGGATAGTTTTAGTTTGGACTTTGATATCTTTCTGATTTTTATTATAATTCCTCCATTTTCTGTTCCATCACTCCCATACCTCTAAAATTTTATTATAATTAGTAGAGAAAGGAATAATGTTTTTCTCTCTCTCATGTATCTCCTTTACACTCCCTTAAGTGGATGAAACAAATACATAAGCCAAGAATGTCTACCATTATACCCATTCTGTTATAAACATCATTGATCAGGAATTATGTTTAGTTTCTTCACTACTTTATCTTCCAGTAAGTGGAACATAGTAGATACTCTCAATAGGTATTTTTTGAGTAAACTTGAGAGACAGAGCTGGGAACGGGGATAATTCATATCTATGGAAGAAAAGAAAACTGGAGACTAAGAATGGGGTAGGAAAGCTTTGCATAGACCTAATTTCCAGACCGTGTTACAAAATCTCTAATGTCCACTTACGCAGTTGCTATATGCATATTCATTTTTTTATAAAGATTAACACCTGAGCTAACAACTGTTGCTGATTGTGGGCTGTTTTTGTTGGTTCCCATTCACAGAGAATTCTCCACCTGTACTTGGTCAACTGCACATCATGTTTAGAAACTGATTTGAAAATGTGAAGACTCCAATGAAGGTGCCTTGCTCCAGAGATTAATTGACTTTGCCTCTGTCACACTCAGGTTGGGGGCATTACCAACTGGAGACCACCTTAAACAAGTTCATAGTTTGGGTGTCCCTGGACTACCCAGGCAATGTGTATCTGAGTTGCAAGTTCCTAGTTCACTTCTGATTCAGACTTACCTGGGAGGAGAGCCCTAAGTTTTCTGCTTAATTTGGGTGAGATTTTCTATAGGGCCTCCAACTCTTGAGGGCTTTTGACTTTAATTTTTT